>NC_056523.1:315992819-316223032 GCF_019175285.1 Sceloporus undulatus | reverse complement strand
AGTAAAACAAGAGACAGACCATATAATAATAATAATAATAATAATAAATTTTATTTGTATACCGCTTTTCCATAGATCAAAGCGGTTTACAGACCATATAAAAACCATTAAAAACATCTCATAAAAATAGATAAAATCCACTAATACAAATTATACAAATATAAGCATTGCTATACTAGGGGTGAGCAAACTAAAGTGGACAGGAATAGGATATTTTGAGTCAGATAGCTGCAGTGTTTCACTCAGGATATGAAAATCTGAGAAGAAATGACATAGCATAAATAGTGATGAGAGGTGTAGCAAAAGCAGACAATTGATATAATGCAAGCATATCAATAAGACTTTGGGAAAATCCATCAAAATAACCATAATCCAAGTTTACATTCCAGCTACAGAGGCAGAAAAAGATGAAATAGAAAAATTCTATGCCGGAGTCCAGGAGGAAGTTTACCTTATACCGAAACAGGACTTGTTAACATTAGGTGGTTGAAATTCAAAAGTATGAACAGAGCCAAATCAAAGATTGTAGGAAAATTTTGCCTGGGATCAAGAAATAAAGCAGAAGAGTGGCTGACTGAAATTTGTGAAGCCAGCCATGTGTTCATCACCAGCACCTTTCAGAAACAACCTAAGAGGTGACTGTCCACATGGACCTCACTTGACAGGCAATATAGAGTACATAACTTCTCCTTATGGTGTGTCTGCTTTCACAGGCAAAAACAAACAAACCCTTCTGAACAGTTGCAGGGAGAGAGTGATTGTTTTTAAGGCCAGAACCAATTGCTTCAATGCCAGAAGGTTTGTGGAATTTGTCTCTTTCTCTTGCTGTAACACTGTTTCTGTAGCACATGTCAGTCAGATGCGGTTGGACCTCAGCTCCCAGCATTCCTCACAATCATCTGGGGCTGGTGGGAGTCTGACAGCATCTGGGGGGGGGGCTTCATGATCCCTACTCCTTTTTTGTATTAAAGCAAACAAAAAAAACCATGGCCTTGTTTCCCCTTGTATCGCCTGCTCAGGTTGCTTGCTGGAGTGCTGAGTCAGTCATTATGAAACTAGTGTAGTGTGAAAACACTAACAGGAAAGGCAACCCAGCTTAAATGGAATCAATGTGTACTTGTGTGTGTGTATGGGAGGGTAAGATTCAAAAATCTCAATTGCAAATGTTTTGAAAAAGAAACGAGGGGTCATGTTTTTTTGAAACACAACTGTAGAAAGAACCTACTGATGAAACATAAACCCCTAAATACATGTAGAAGGAGGGAGGAGGAGGAATACAATAAAATCAGAGAAATCAACTGTAGATACAAGCGTTGCTCAGAAATGGTTGCACAGCAACAGTCGTGCAGGGAACATTGCCATGACAACAAAGCCAAGCGACTGCCATGGTGTTGTCTGAGAGGCAATTTCAACATCTCTAAGAGCATATGGTAGAGTCTTCCCATGGCCTAGCTTAATCTTCTCCCTGACATCATGACTTTCTTGGGTAGGGAGATTTTAGAAAAGCAACTCTCATTCTCTATTCAAGGATGGAACAGATTAGGGAGGGCGAATGTGAATATCATTGAAAATCCAAATCAGCATTAAACTGTGCAGAAGGAAGATGGGGAACTTGCAGTTTGCAGATGTTGTTAGATTCCCACATGCCCAATGGTTAGGTATGTTGAAAGGCAGGAGGTGTAGTCCAACAATATATTTGGCAGGACACCATTGACCCACTCCTGCTCCTCTTCCCAAGGGATGAACATAGCCTCAAAGCAAAATAAATAAATAAAATGGATTGCAGCTTCTTGATGGAATCACGTTTAGCAAATTGAACTGTCAAACAATTCTTCCTAACATTTAGCTAAGATCTCTCTTCTTGTAATATGAACCCATTCCTGGTGGTGGTCATTATCATGACCATCATCATTATAGTTATTTATATCCTGCCTTTCTCTCAATATAGGGAAGTGAAGTGGCTAACATCACACTTAAAACAGTACAAATTAAAAACAATGCAAAGGCATTAAAAAGTGTGTGTGTTTGTGTGTGTGTGTGTGTGTGTGTATACTGTATATATATAGTTTAAAAAACAATTAAACAATTTAAAGTCAAAAATATTAAAATGTATTAAAAATGATAAACAAACCTTGACATCTGACTTGCACAGCATTTTAAAGCCCAACATTTGTTAGTTTGAAACAGCCTGAAGACATTCAAATGTTTTTACATGCCACCAAAAGGAGAGCAGGCCTGGGGCCATCCTAGCCTCTCTAGAGAGGAAGTTCCAGAGTCTGGGAGTAGCCACTAAGAAGGCCCGTCTCATGTTCCCACCAAACAAAACTGAGAAGGTGGTGGAACAGAGAGAAGAGACCCTCTGAAGAATCTTAGTGCTCTAATGGACACATAAAGGAAGATATAGTCCTTCAAATAATGTGGTTTCAAACCAGCATTTTGAATTGGGAGTCAATGGTGCTGTAGCAACAAGAGAGTTAAAAACCTGGCTCTTTGGGCCAACTGAAGTTTCTGAGCACTTTGCAAAGGTAGCCCCATGAGTAACCCAAATGGTATGGAACCAAAGAATGTACCACCATGGCCATGTCTGACTTCTCCAGCAATGGGAGCAGTTGGCACTCTAGTTTTAACTGTGCAAAAGCACTCTGGGTCACTACAGTCGGTCCTTGGTATACGCGGGGGATCCGTTCCGGACTCCACCGCGTATACCCAAATCCGCGTATGCTCAAGTCCCATTGTCCCCAATGGCGGCGCACGTACACGCGCGCCGCCATTGGGGACAACTTCCCTCCCTCCCCTCTCCTTCCCCCAACTCTTTCCTTCCCTCCCTCCCTCCCTTCCTTCCTCCCTCCCTCCCTCCTTACTTACCTTTTCTCCCCGGTGCCGCATCGCTGCTGCTGCCGCCGCCGCCGCCACTGCCTCAGCCATAGCAGGGGGAAGACCGGGTGGGGGTTTTGGAGGCAAAGAAGCCTCCAGCTTGCCACCCGGCCCTTCTGTGGTGGCGGCGGTGGCAGCGGAGGACCAGCGCCAGAGGCCTCTTTGGCCTCCTCTCCGCCGCTGCTGCCACCAGCACCTCTGTGTAAGGGCCGGGTGGTGGGCTGGAGGCCTTGTGGCCTCCAGTCCGCCACTCGGCCCCTGCATCAAGTTGCTGGTGCCGGCGGCGGAGAGGAGGACGAAGAGGCCCCAGGCGCTCAGCCTCTTCCTCCTACTCTCGCTGCCATTGCGGGGGGGAAAGCTCCAGGGCAGCAGCACTCGGCCTTTCCTTCCCCTGGCTGTAGCTGTGAGAGGAGGCCTCCTCTCCACAGCCACCGTGCCGGGGAAAGCCAAGTGCTGAGGCCTCCAGAGCAGCGCCCAGCCTTTCCCCGGTGTAGCTGCGAGAGGAGGCTCTGGCGCTGGGGACAATGCCAGAGGCCTCCTCTCGCAGCCAGGTGCCAGGACAAGTGCCAGAGGCCCCAGAGAGCAGCACCCACCTTTCCTCCGGCAATGCGCGGAGAGGAGGAGGAGGAGGCCGAGTGCCTGGGGCCTCTTCGGCCTCCTCTCCGCGCCGGCGCCAGCACCTTCATGCAGGGCCAAGTGGCGGACTGGAGGCCCGAGGCCTCAGCCCACACCCAGCCCTTGCACAGAGGTTGCTGGCGCGCGGGGAGAGAGGCCAAAGAGGCCTCTGCCACTGGTCCTCCGCTGCTGCCACCACAGAAGGGCCAGGTGGCAAGCTGGAGGCTTCTTTGCCTCCAAAACCCTCACCCGGCCTTCCCCCTGTTATGGCTGAGGCGGCGGGGCAGCAGCGACGTGGCCCGAGGAGGAAAGGTAGAAGGAAGGGGGGGAAGGAGGGAGGGAAGGAAGAGTTGGGGGGAGGAGGGGGAAGGAGGGAAGTTGTCCCCAATGGCGCGCGTGTGCACGTGCGCCGCATGGGGACAAATTCCCAGATTTGCCATGCACATATGCTCAAATCCGCGCATGGCAAATCGCGTTAAGGAGGGCCGATTGTACTGAACTAGAGACCTCCAGGCTCAGAGCTGAATACTCCCAACTATGAACCTGTGGTAACCCCATCTAATACAGGCTGACATGACATTTCCAGCCCTCTTACCGGTGATCTGTGATTAGACAACCAGATGCAGGACCATGTAATGATCCTGATCCCACTACAGATTGCTGGAAGGTGGAGCTAGAACTGCAATATCTCTGTACCCCAACACTTTGGGAAGGTGTTGGCCATGACATCATGATTCACCTCTCTCCCAAAGTGTGATTGCCTCCTGAAACTAGCTGTTGTGTAAATGTGCACATGGCTGCTGGCTTTGTTGTGCTGCTTGCTTGCTGTGGGGATTGGAGGAAAGAGGAGTGAAATCCTGTCCACTCACACCATGTACTGTCTGAGAAGTGGCTGCAGTGGAAGGAATCTATTTCACAAAGGCAATTATGAACAGCAAAATTGAGAATCTATGACAGTTTTTCCTGTCAGTGAAAAGGTGCGCTACAATAATGAATGGAATGCAAGGCAGCAGCAGGATGAACCAACGCCGTGAGATAGATCCAACCAAAGATGCTTTTTATCCCAGAACCATGTAATAAGTCCTAAGCCACCAGTTATTTGTCCTGCTCTTCCACAAGTCGCTGTGGCTTTAATGCAAGGATTGTCCATGCTATGGATGTCCAATCATTAAGCTGTGAAATAGTGGCCTCAGCATGTCATACCAGGGTGAGATGATTATTAGTTAGAGTGGAGCAAACTTCAGGTGTAAATAGTGGCAGGCAAAATCAGTAGCCCACCTACCCCTTGTGTGGCACTGCTCTTTCTGAGCCCCCTAGCCATTTCCCTCTCTGGGAGACAAGTGGTAATGCAACCTTGTCTGCCCTGGAATCATAGAATCATAGAGTTAAAAGAGACCACAAGGGCGTCCAGTCCAACCCCCTGCCATGCAGGAATCCCCATCTCATCACTATTTATGTACTTGGATCCAAGGAAGGAGACTCCACAACACTCCAAGGGAGTTTGTTCCACTGTTGAACAGCCTTCTGTCAGAGTTTCTCCTAATGTTGAGGTGGAATCTCTTTTCCTGCAGTTTGCATCCATTGTTCCCATTCTAGTCTCTGGAGCAGCAGAAACAAGCTAGTCCCTCTCATTATGACATCCCTTCAAGTATTAAAAAGGACTAACATATCACTTCTTAACCTCTCTTCTCCAGGCTAAATTACCCAGCTCCCTAAGGCGTTCCTCATAAGGCATGGTTTCCAGACCCTTCACCATTTTAGTGCCCTCCTTGGACACGCTCCAGTTTCTCAATGTCTTTTTTAAAATTGCGGTGCCCAGAACTGGACACAGTATTTCAGGTGGGGCTTGACCAAAGCAGAATAGAGTGGCACTATTACTTCCTTGATCTAGATACTGTACATCTATTGATGCAGCCTAAATTGCATTGGCCTGTTAGCTGTCACATCGCACTGTTGACTATGTTCAATTTGTGGTCTACTTGGACTCCTAGATTCCTTTCACATGTTTCATTCAGTCAGTGTCCCCATCTTATATCTGTGCATTTCATTTTTCCGCCCTCAGTGCAGTACCTTACATTTCTCTGTGTTGAAATTCATTTGTTAGCTTTGGCCCAGTTTCTAGTCTATTCAGGTCATTTGAATTTTGATCCTGTCCTCTGGGTATTAGCTACTCCCCCTAGTTTGGTTCTCTGCAAATTTGATAAGTATGCCCCCAATTCTATCATCCAGTAATTGATAACGATGTTGAATACACTGGCCCCAGGACAGAGCCCTATGGGACCCCACTGGTCACTTCTCTCCAGGATGAAAAAGGGCCATTGTTGAACACCTTTTGGGTTCGGCGGTCAACCAGTTACAAATCCATGTAATAGTTACTTTGTCTAGCCCACATTTTACAAGCTTGTTTGCAAGAATGTCATGGGAAACTTGTCAAAGGCCTTACTGAAATCAAGATATACTAATCCCAGCATTCCTCATCTACCCAGCTTGTAATTTTATCAAAGAAAGAGATAGGTTTGTCTGGCTGACTTGTTTCTCTGAAACCCAGTTGACTTTGTGAATATGGAATGTCATCTAGATGCTCACAAACTCTCTGTTAATGATCTGTTCTAGAATCTTTCTGGTATAGATGCCAGACTAACTGGACAATAATTGTTGGATCCTTTTTCCCCCTTTTTGAAGGTGGGGACAACGTTTGCCTCCTTCAGTGTTTGGCACTCTCCTGTTTCCAGAAGGTCTCAAAGATTATTGCCAATGGTTCCGATATTATATTTTCCAGTTCTTTTAATACTCTTGGATGTAGTTCATCTGGTTCTGGAGACCTATTCATTTAGGTTTAAACAGGTATTCCTGTACTATCTATTTACTTATTCTGTGCTGAAATTCTGGCTCCACTATCCTCAGGTTGAGCACCTTTGCCTTTTCTGGAAGACTCAAGCATAAAAGTGTGAGTAATTCTGCCTTTTCTCTGTCTTCTGTTAGCATTTTGCCATCTTCTCCACGCAGTGGCCTACCGTTTCCTTCTCTTCCTTTGCTGCAGCACATATAATAATAATAATAATAATAATAATATAATAATAATATTTATTGTATACCGCCCTGTGGCGAACCAATCCGGGCGGTTGACAACAGTGATTATAACAGAGTAAATATAAAATTAAAAACATTATATCCCTCCCCTCCTTATAAAAGTATTAAATATGACAGATTAAAAACACAATATCAAAACAAAATATATTTAAAACAAACTAAAAACCCTGGTGTCCCTCTGGAGATCCTCAACCATCACTGAAGATGGGGCCACGAGAGGAAAGAGGGGATCAGGGAGCCCAGGCCGGGAGGTTAATGGAAAGGCCTGCCGGAAGAGATCCGTCTTGACAGCTTTTTTAAAGCTGTCTAATGATGTCAACTGACGGATCTCATTCGGCAGGTCGTTCCAGAGTTTGGGGGCGACAGCAGAAAATGCCCTCTGGGAGGTCGCCGCAAGCCTAGATTTTGTTTAATCCAAAAAAGCCCTTTTTATTGTTCTTAACCTCTCTAGCAAGCCTGAGTTCTCTCTGTTGCTTTAGCTTTCTGTCTTTACCCCTAAACATGCTCGCTATTTGTTTGAATTCCTCTTTGGTGATTTCCCCCTTTTTCATTTCTTATACATGTCCCGTTTAAAACTTAGCTCAGTTGAAAGTTCCTTAGTCATCCATCCTGGTTCTTAGACATCTCCATTTTTCTTCCTCATTGGAACTGTGTTTGAAATTGTCCCTTCAGTATCTCCCTTTTAAAAAACTCCCATCCGTCTTGAACTCCCTTCTTTTAGTATGCTGACCATGGATCACCCCAGTATTTCTTTACGTTTACTAAAATCAGCACCAAAATTCAAAAAGGAGTGTGGCCATCTTTGGGGATGCTTTGATTGGTTTCCTGCATGGCAGGGGTTGGACTGGATGGCCGTGCGGTCTCTTCCAACTCTATGATTCTATGATTCTATAAAGTCTAGAATGTGTGTCTGACTATTCCTGGCTTCTCCTTTCCACTGTATAACAAACTCCAGGAGTACATGATCACTCCCACCTAAGGATCCCACCGCTTGCACTCCATTAGGTCATCCCTTGCCAGAAGTCCCTCCTCATGGAACCGCAGCCCATGGTCCAAGAACCCAAACCATTCTTGGCGGCACTATCTATGGAACCAGTTGTTTACATCCACTATTTTCTTCTCTCTTCCTGGACCATGCCCTTCAACTGGGAGAAGAGATGAGATGACAGCCTGTGCATCCATCTCTTTCAGCTTCCTACCCAGAGTCTCATAATCTTTTCTGATATTCTGAAGGCTGCGCCTTGCAGTGTCATTGGTTCCCACATGAACCAAAAGCAAGGGGTGATGGTCAGTAGACTTGACAAGTCTTGTCAGCCTCTCTGTCACATCATGGATCTTTGCCCCAGGGAGACAACACACCTCCCGAGACATCTTGTTGGGCCCACAAACCATTGCTTCTGTACCCCTCAGCAAGGAGTCTCCCATGAGCACCACATGCCTCCTCCATGGCTTAGCAGTGGCTGTTCCCTTTGGTGGTACTCCCAGGGTCCCCTGCTCTGTCCTTGAAGTCTGTCCATGCTGCTGTTCCTCCTCATCCTTGATAACCCAGAGAGATTCAAATCAATTCTGTAGCTGCAAGCCCACAGAACGTTCCCTGATTTCCCTACTTCTTTGTGTGACATTCCTCCAACTTTCTACTTCTGTTGTACGTGAAGTGACCTGCTCCTCCCCAGCAACTTCCTCTGTGTGTTTCCCATCCAAGACCATCCGGTTCGTTCTATTGAGATGAACCTCCTGCTCCCTAAGATGCTGAAATGCCGATACCTGGGCCTCCAGCTGCTGTACTTTCTCTTCTAGGAGGGCTACCAACTTGCACTTGGTGCAGGTGAAGTTCCCCACATCTCTTGGCAAGAAGACCCCTCAGCCCAAGAACTTCTGGCATGCTAGGCAGTACAATCCAGTTGTCAGCATTGTGAAATAAGATCAAACTGACAGTTCAGTTAGCATGCAATATTTGTACACATTGGTACAGATTGGTATATATAATGGAAAGGATGCCATTTTATCCTCAAGCAACAAAATATCTTGGCCATGCCCATTAATTCCAGGAATCTGAACCCATGTATTTCAAAGCCACAACCCATAAAGTTACAGCCAGATTCACTCCATCAATGGTAGAAAGGCAGAAGATAGAGTGGTAGAAATCATAAAACAAGAAAGCTTTTTCTCTCTTCTTTTTCTAAATTAGTCTGTTATAATTCCTGAACTGCAGCAAAGGAACCCACATTTTTTAAAAAATGATTTGATATGCAAGTTGTCCTTGTGTATAGCTTGTGGTGTATGGCAGAATGTTGGCTCCCCCCCCCATTCATCATTTTCCATCTGTGTCTAGCTGGTGAATTTTAGGATTTTAATAAACTGAAAAACAGATCCCACAACCTGAAGTTTGTCTGTGCATAGCATAGTACCAAGTGCAGATAATATCCTGTGCCTATAACTAGGCCAAGGACCCATTCACAGTTTGAGTCAGCTTTAACTGCTATAGCTTCATCCCATGGAATGCTGGAATTTTTAGAGGTACCAGGGTTATCTTGTAGAAAATTCTAAATATTCCATGAAACTCAAAATCCCAGCATTCCATAGAATCAAACAGTTAAAGTAGAATGAAAGTACTGTACCTGTAATTGTGTAATGTAAAATACCCCAGTAGTTTTCACACTGGAACCTGGGAGATGCTGGGGTTCTTACTATCAGAAATTCTTTATCCATGTGAAAGTTAGTTACGACAGACGAAGTTCTCAGAAAACCAGCACGCCTGCTGTTATCATACTTCCTCTACAGTGTGTAAACATGGGAGTGTTCTATATATTTGCTGAGCAACCTTGGACGTGATCCATGTGAACTTTCACCTTGTTCTTAGTGTGATGGTCATTCTGCACTGGGCGTCTTCTAGTCCATATGTCACTGGACTACATATCTCACTAGCCCCAGACACACTGGCCAATGATCAGGGATATTGGGAATGCTAATCCAAACATCTGAAGGAAATGAAGTTGGTCACCAAACAACACAATTCCCTATTGAAACCTCATGTCAGGTAAGAGGATTGCAATATACCTTCTCCCTGTTTAAGGAGATTATCTGACAAGCCCTATTCTTACCACAATCACATAAATGAAAGGAACCTGATACAAACAAAACAAACAAAAACAAACAGCTTCATTTATATACTGCTTCATACTGAACTAACAGTGTCTAAGTGGTTTACATTTGTAAGTTAATTGCCCCCAACAATCTGGGTACTCATTTTAGCAACCTCAGAAGGATGCAAGCCTCAGTTGAGATTGAGCTTTGGCTGGTATTGAACTCAACTGGTTTTGAGTCAGTGACTGCAGTACAGGCATTTAACCACTGCGTCACCAGTTTGGGAGTTATCACACGTGTTTTCAGTCACAGGATTGAGGCTGTTGCCATTGAAGGCCCCGCATTTTCTTTCCCAGATTGCTCCTTAACCCTGCTTCCTTATCCTATTGCTTGACCAAGAATAACTTTCTTTTTAAAAATTTTATTTCTCTTTTTAACACAATTAAGCAATTACAGTAATGTGATTGGGGGGAGAGAAAAGTAAAGAAAGTGTAAAAAGGAGAAAACCATCCTGCTTGGAAATAGCAAGGGGGAGAGGAGTAGACTGAAACCACATGGCTGCCCAGTCCTGGAAATGTAGTTGGAAACTTATTGAACAAGAGGGTTAATGCAACAGCAGTATGATTGGCAGCTATTATGGACTTTGCCCATTAATGTAGAGGTGCACCACAGTAACAGGTGGCCTGCAGAGTTCAGTCGTAACATAATCTGGTAAAATTCTTCCAGTGAAGAATTCTATTCACTTCTATTCCACTTTTCAAGCCTCGTGCAATAATCTCCTAAAACTCACACATTGCAATGGATCATTTAGTTCCCTAAATGCACTGTTGTAATGTGGAATTTATTCAAACATTGAGTGACAGAATCCGGTGCAGAGGAAGGTCAACTAGACAACTAGACAACCATAACAGAAGACTGATAATGAAAACTATACATTAGCAGACACCTCTAAAAAGGCGTTTGAACATTTCTGTCATCTTCACTGGCTAATGAAAAGTCTTCTCATTCTTATCAAAAGGCAGAATCTATCCATCCATCTGATATTCTCATATAATAACAAATGCCTCTCACCCCAATCGTCAGCAACTGATGGATTGATTTTGTCCTTTGGTAAGGATGAGAAGACTCTATAATACCGTAAGTGATTTTTGTATTGGCCAAAGAAGATGGCAAACTTCAAAGCATTTTTTTTATACTCTGTGTGTGTGTGTGTGTGTGTGTGTAAGTACTGGCTTATATATGGTTGTTACCCATCTTCTATTACAGTTGATATCAATACTTAGTTTGCCTTCATGCAAGCACTGACCTACGCTACAGTCTTTAGGTCCTCATATCTCAGCCACTTGTCCTTTATTTTTTTCGATTTATAAACAAAAAACCTCCTGGAGTCACAAATACGCCTTCAGATCAATTAAACAATATTATACGGAGAACTTATTTTACCCCAATTAATGCTTTTGGGGGGCAAACTATGATACAGAGAAGCTGAGATCATCTACTCTGGTTCTCAGAAAGTCAGTAAGGACTCATTGGGAGAAGACACTGGATTTCACTGTTCGTTTCTTTGTACGTACCCCCCAATTTTATTTAACTTTTATTCCACCTTATGTTCTTCTACACTTCATTTTGGACACACAAATATTTTGGTCATGGCTTTGAGCATTTTTACATTGGAATTCTCATGGCTATTGGAAAATACACCATGAGTCAGATTGCAGAATTTGTTTGTTTTTAATAGTGCACAAGAGTTTTAAAATCATGGACTTAACATATGAGTTCCCTTTATATATATTTATATATACATGTTTAGAGCCATAATGGTGTAATGGTTTGAGTGTTGGACTAGGACCCTGGGAAACCTTGGGCAACTTTCAAGCTCTGAGGAAGGCAATGGCAACCCTGTTCTGAAGTAATCGTTCCAAATAAAATCCATGAAAGGTTTGTCTTAATGTCACCAGAACTATATGTTATGTGTGTGTATATTAATAGTTATACACCACACCTATGTAAAAAGTAACTTGATGGTGCACAACAACAAGAAATATAAATGTTTAAGGGGTTTCATTTGGCATGAAACAATATGTGAGCCTCCATGTCCTATATGATATGAAGGGGTATGCTTCAGATTTTGGCCCAGTACATACTGGCATTGAAGAACATCCTCGTCATGTGCGAGGGGCGCCCCCCGCCCACACACCCCTCACCCCTCGCACGTGACAAGGGTGTCCCCGCTGTGTGGTGTTGAATAGACGGTGCACGCAGCGATGACGTCATTGCTGCGCGGCATCCAAATGGAGCCGCGCAGCAGCGATGTGCTTGTGCCGCCGCAAGCTATTTGCAGCGGCACAAAACATGGCTGCTTTTTAGCGGTCCTTTTTTGCGTATCAGCGCCGTGCAATTTGGTTGCTGCGGCGCTGCTATGCAGCAACGAGAGGCAGCTCCTGGCCGCCTCTTCCTGGCGCTCTGTACTGCGCCCAAGATTGATTATGGCTGCATCTGTAATGCAGAAATAATGCAGTCTGACACCACTTTAACTGCCATGGCTCAGTGTTATGGAATTCTGGGATTTGTCATTTTGTGAGTTATTTAGCCTTTTCTGTCAGAGAACTCTGCTGCCACAACAAACTACACACCCCAGGATTCCATAGCATTGAGCCATGGCAGTTACAGTAGTTTTAAACTGAATTATTTCTGCAGTGCAGATGCAGTTTATGTCAGGGTGTATCAGACCTGAGTGTTTTTGAATTCTGTATACCTCTGAATTCTCCACAATGTGTACAAAGCTGGCATACCCATTGATACAGGGTCAAGTTCTCTCCAGGCAACAACAAAGTGAGAAATGGATATAGACAATTGTGTGCATAATTTCTGAGCCCCCTTGCCCCAAATTAGATTAATGGGAAATTAGCATTTATAAATGATAAATTTCACTCAAAATGTTGGCATGGATGTGGAGCTAAGGGGATTTACATACATATGTGGTGGGAATGCTCATTTGTTCAAGAATTTTGATCAGAGGTTAAGTAACAGATATAGGGATATATATATATATATATATATATATATATATATAATAGGGATAGAGATACTATTCCTATTATATATATATATATATTGTTTAACTCTCAGTTTAGGGGAATTAAGATTGAATAGTAATCAAAGGTATGTAATAAAACAATTTCTAAAAGCTGTCCATGCAATGATTGCTTTTGGATGGAAAAAGAAATCAAACTAGAATAAATCTTATTTGTTTAAATATATAAAAGAATACATATTATTTGATTTCCTTAGGGAAAGAAGACTTAAATATATTGGGGAAAGCAATAATGAATCATGGAAAGATAAATGGGAAATTGTGATTAAGAAAGTGGAAGGTAAAATGGGATATGAAGAAGTAAAAAGTACAATTAATGATATTTTCCACATCTCCGATAATGATTGTTAACTCGACTGAAATGTATTTCTCTTGAATGCTGTTTTTTGGGAGGAGGATAGAGGGGAAAAAACATTTTATGAAATGTGGATTGTACAATTTGCATTATGTACTGTGTAATAAAAAAATAAAAAAAGATTAATGGGAATAACTTAAAAGATAACAACAGAGTCTTGTGGCATCTTAAAAATGAACAAGTGTTTGTTCAGAATAAACTTTTCTGTAGTGCTGTCCATGAAAGCTTATGCCAAGAAACCAAAACCAAAACTTGTTACTCTTTAAACTGCTAGAAGACTTTGCATTGTTTATCCTGCAAGAGACTAATATGGCTAGCCCTTAGAAATTCTTAAAAGATACAGTAGACCTTTGGTTTCTGCTGAGGTTTGATTCCATAACAATAGCAATAGAAAACACATTTTTATGCCACTTATCAGTGAACTGTGGCTGTGAGTGGCAGCAGCACAAGCATTTAACCACTGCACCACCAGGGCTCTCTGTGGATACCAAAATCCATGGATGCTAAAGTCCCATTAAATACAATGGAACAGTAAAATGGTGTCCCTGATCTAAAATGGCAAGAACAAGGTTTGCTTTTTAGAATTTATATATATATTTAAAATATTTTCAAATCATGGATGATGGCTGAATCAGTGGATAAAGAATCCATGGACACAGATAGCAGACTATGAAGATAGTGTTCAATACCTTTTTGTACAAAAAGCATAAGCCTTTTGCTAATTGCTCATCAGTCCTCAAAGTATGTACTCCTTAACAGGAAAGGAAATTTACTAAATTATAATCTAGAAGGCATACAACAAGCAACAACAGTTCTTCAGCAGATGAGTGGATATGTTTTGGGGCTCCCCAAATTTAAATCCTTGGTCTAGGAATAATTCATTCAAAGCAGAGAGAGAAGAGGTGAATATTTGGAAGGGATCCTAAATTGTCTGCATTTCCACAAATACTCATATAAAGGTGGAAGATGCCAGCCTGGACTGTGCAAAACTCATTTGAATAAATTCCATTCTGAGAGGGTTGAGGGCAGTTGACTGTTTGAACCACCTTGGACTTTACAGGAAGGCTGTTGGACAGTTTGTGAGATTACTTGGCAGGATCTGCTGAGAAGGGCAGGCAAATCAGGAGTGAATTCTTCATGACAGAAACAGGGTACACTTCATCTCAGTTACTGCTTATTGGATTCATTTACTTCAGGCTCATTCTTGGAAGAGATTCCTTGTTTCTCATAGTTCAGGTAACTGGAATGCATTAGAAAATATCAGTAATCAGAAATGAGGGATGATCACCCCTTGCAATGTTGACCTGGAGTGCAGTGCTTTATTTTTCCACATGTACAGTTAATAGACGTTTTAAAAAGAGGGCCCAAGCACGGGGTGGGAGAGGTGATATATTTGACTAGGAACTAGAGGACCCAGATCAGATTGCATTGTTACTTTGATTACTGGGTTGTGTGTGTGTGTGTGGGGGGGGTGTGAGTCTAAAATGTAGATTATTACTGAAACTATTTATGTAAAACATATTATTTGTGTATTTCTATACGTTCAAATCTTGTAAGATGCAGGTTGGGTTTTGGGGAAGCCCATCAAAACTAGTGATGGGAAAAAAAGAACAGCATTCTGAATAGTGAGCTGCTGGTTTCGTAGGGTGCTTGTGTGTGTGTGTGTGGGAAATATGTGTGCGTGTAAAGCAAATTGTGGGCAATTTTCTGTGGGCAAAACGTACTGTATATACAGTCGGCCCTTCTTATACACTGATTTTTAAATACATTTTAATGGATTCAAGCATATACGGTTTGAAAATGTTCCAAAAAAGTATAAATTTCAAATATCAAACCTTGATTTTCCATTTTTTATAAGGGACACCATTTTGCTCTGTCATTACATTTAATGGGACCTGAGCATCCACGGATTTTGTTATACATGGGGGATCTTGGAACCAAACCCCAGCAGTTAACAAGGACCCACTGTATTTACACTGACCTGTGGAGGTTTTTTTGGGTCAATTTTTAGACTACAATTTCTAGAGTTATATGAGTATATACAATATCTACTCCTTTTAAAAAAAATCCCCTGGAGCAAGAGTGTCAGGAAAACAATTTAAAAAAATAAAGGATGTTAGTTTAAACTGTAATTGAGACTCACTAATATCCCATTTAGTTTATACCAGTATTTATTAACCTTTGTGAATTGGGAAACTGGCATTTCCCCACCCCCTACAAAGTGCCAAGCACCAATACAATATTTGTATCCATTAGCTACAGGGACAGAAACTTTAGCGAGTGGGCAGCTGATGGCTTGGACTATGGACCACAGCTCTGAGTAGCACTGGCCCATATTTTTGGCCATCAAGATGTTTTGGATTACCATTCCCACAATGCCTCAACGGGAGCAGCTTTTGATATTATTTTGGGCTAACTATGGCGCTTTCCAGACCGCCCCAAAGGGTGGTCTGTAAAGCGCTCTCATTTGCTGCCCAGAGGAGCCTCAGCGGCCAAACTGCGTGACTCCTCCACGCTGCATTTTGCGATGCGGTAATGATGCCGCAAGGTGCCAATGGCGCACTTGAGGTGTCATTACTGCACCGCGATGTGCGGACGCTAAGCGTCCACTATGTCAAGATAGTGGCACCCATATAGAATGGGCACTGCCATTTTGTACATGCTCGGCACATACTAGAGTTGGAGGTGTCCGGAAAGGACTCCCCTTTCTAACCCTAGTACGTGTGGTGCATGTACTATCGGCGCATGTAGAACGCGCCCAAGCTATGTCAGAAATTGATTTTACTTGTGGCAGAAACTCCCCCCCCCCCTTGCAGTAGCAGGCTCACCAGCTCATGTTTCCAAAGTACAGTACACTGGATCTATTGTTTTGGTGAGCTAGCCATCCATGGACTGGAGCTCCTGTGGATCGGCCTGTACCATATTAACCAATTATGACACACACCTGTGGGAACTGGGAAACAAAAAAACGTAACATCCAGGCCATGAAATTTCAAATCCATTAGTAAAAGAAGTAACTTTTTAGTTGGCCCCATAAAAGTATAACTGTTTTGCAGATTTTGGAATTTGTTTGTAACTGTACTTTCAAAACACATTAAAAGTCTCATTCCTTTCAATAGGTCAAGTCTAGTTGGGACTAGAAAATAGATTTACCCTTTAATTTCCTGATGAATCTTCCCTAATTCCAACTCACAATATATGGTGTTTGATGGATGAGAAAACAGTGTACATGTTGGCAGAGGTGGTGGGCAAGGAAGAAAAGAAGAAGATAAATGCAGATCACTGATAAAATATAACTGACAGGTTGTTAGATAGCCCAACCCAGCAGATATTAGATGTGTTGGACGACAGATCCCATCATCCCAAACCAGCCACTGAATTCTGTAGTCCAAGGCATCTGGAAGCAGTTAGGGTTGGGAAGATAACTTTTAGCTCAAAAAGAGTTAATTTAAAGCGGCATGCAACAAATTGTGCCCATAGGAAGCACATGTATGAATTTGTCACAATGAAATATACCATCTTCTCTTAGTATCTTCTCTTTTAAAGTTAATCAGTGATTCAGAATTTCCCCACCTCTGAATTAAGTTTTTAAGTCCTCTAACAACAACAAAAAGTATTTAAAATTACATTAAAATGGAAATACATTCATCATTAGTTTCCCCATATTATAGGTTATGCAGCCAAGATAATGTCATATTACAGCCTGGTAATAAATCTGGTGTTATGCAGAGAAGTGGAGAAATTAGCATAAAGGAATTATGCAGAACAATCCACTCTTATTAACTAGTTTTCTGGCTTTTTTTAAATTAAAAAAAAAATGGAAATCCAAACTATGTAGTGGCAATGTTGTGTGAAAGGAGATGATCAAACCTTTTGCTGGATCCATTGTAAAAGTGTTGATCACTCCATCCTTTAACATCACTGTTACAATCAATTTCCTCACATTGCCTTCTTAGACTATTTCACACACACACAGGCATCTATAATTTGAACCTCAAAGCCAATACATCTTACTTTAAAATACTGTAGTGGAAACTATTACACCTTCATCTCCCCCCCCCCCCAACTTTAGTTTCCTGTTAACTGACTGGTTTGGAAGGAAAAACAGAAACATCATGCAAAACACCTTAGTCAAATTACACCTGCAGGGTTCCTTCTCAGCCAAATCCAGGACTTAACTGCATGCAGAAGTCATTTGCATTCCAGCATAATACACCTCTGTCTCTAGCAAACATGGTCCAAAACATTTTGCTGCCTAAGGTGAAATAGCAAAGGATGCCTGCACACATCCAGGAACCTGAATCCAGCCAAGTTATTCTGGTATGTGACGCAGAAAATTCCACAGGTGCCTCTCGCCTCCCCTTTCCTGGCTATAAAACTACAGTGATAGGAAATTAAATAGCTAATCACTTGTTGCACTTTCATAATATTTCAGTACTTTTCCCAATTGTAAGGACAACCTAGCTAGCCAAACATTAAAACAAAAAAAGAATCCAAAAACTGAGCAGAGTAAAAGTGCATGTGTGTGTATGTGCTTCCAAGTTGCCTGTTGACTTATGACCTTCAAAGGATTTTCTTAGGAATACTCAGAGGTGGTTTGCCATTGCCGTTCTCTGAAATTTAGCCCACAACACCTGCTATTCATTGGCCACCTCACATCTCAGTACTAACCAGAGCTAATCCTGTTTAGCTCCCAAGATGAGGCAGGATCTGGTACCTTCAGGGTATTTAAGTCCCTGTGAAAGTTTATATTTTTATACATCTGTCTAGGCTCTTCTTTAGTCTGCAATACATACGTGCGCACACATGCACGCACTAACCTGCACACACACTTGTGTTGTGGTTTGGAAAAGAGGTGGTTGTATGCCTCTGTGTGCATGGCATTTTCTCGGGAATTGCAAATATTGAATTATAAAAGAATTATGTAATTCCTGTCAGGATATCCTGTGCATACAAAGGAGGGGTAAACTGGATGTGACTGTAAAAAGGAGTGACAAAGCATCATCATAATATCTTACCTGGCTATATTTGCCTTTTAAAATTGATTAGTTGCTGTAAGTTAGTCACCAACTCTGGTGACTCCTAAATGAATGTTCAGTTTTGCCCTCACAGCCCCATAGTTTCACCTCTGTCTCCATTTCCGACTTCATCTCCATCTTGTGTGTTCTGTTTCTTAGTAGTGTGACAGAATCCTAGACATCATTGGTGTGCTATTTTATATCTTCAGCACTAACTTCTCTGGCATGTCATTCTGTTGTTTCAATTGAGGAGTAGGGAGGGAGGAAAACTAATTGCTAAGGGATTAAAAACACAGAAAAATGCCTTAGAGATTATTCCCTTTTATGTTTCTGCAATCATTATGGAAGCATTTATTACTCTATAGCATTCGTAAAACATTTTGCTGGCAAATAGTGTTTGTGGACTTATTTACAAGGCAAAAACAGATATACTATGCATACATTTTCATGTGACTGTCAAAGTGGTTGTTGGATAGTATGTATCAATCAGGTGGCTTTCATATATAGCTGAAATGCAGCCCCCTGTCAACCCTATTGTCAGATTATTTCCGAGAGAGGCTAATATAATGTGTCTCTGCAGAAGAACAGCTTTATTTAATTGAAGAATAATCTAGAACAGGGATGGCAACTGTGGAAGACTGGGGGGCTGCTTTGGTCCCCCAAGACTCCTTGAAGGCCAGTACCTCCTGCCGCACTCCTAAATTGTTGTATGTGTTGTGTGCCTTCAAGCCACTTCTGATTTATGGCAACCCTAAGGCGAACCTATCATGGGATTTTCTTAGCAGGTTTCTTCAGAGGGAGATTGGCATTGCCATCCTCAGAGGCTGAGAGAGTGTTACTTGGGCAAGGTCACCCAGTGGGTTTTCATGGCCAAGTGGGGATTTGAACCCTCATCTCTAGAATCCTAGACCAACACACAAACCACTATACTGCTGCACTCCTGCAGCACAGACATTTCCGCAAAAATAAAAGGATTTTAGTTCCCAATGCCCTCCAGTGGGGGCACAGCCAGCATTTTAATGATGTTTTTTGGGCCTTTCTGGACCATATTAGGCTCATGAGATGTCCTTTTTAAAGAAAAACAATGACTCCCTGGAGGCCGTTTTGGTTTTGGCTTTTTGGAAATGTTTATTATTTATTTCTTATTTATTTATTACACTTGGAGAATCCACGCAGCCTCCAAACATGATAGAAATGCCCTCTACACCATCTAGATGCCATTGGGGGGCATATTGTTTTGCACCTGGGGGGCTCTGGGGCCACAAAACAGCCTTCAGGCTGAATTTTGCCCACTCTTGATGTAGAACAATAGCATGTATATGGGCTTCAAGCTGGATGTAGAATCACCTTTAGGTTAATATTACTACTATAGGCTGAGTTTCCCTTATCCAAAACCCAAAATACTACAAAAAACCAAACATTTTTTTCAAGGGTGGCTGAGACAGTGACACCTTTGCTTTTTGATGGGTCAGTGTACACAAACTTTGTTTCATGCACAAAAATTATTAAAAATATGTTATAAAATTACCACCAGGCTACGTGTATAAGGTATATATGAAACAGATGAATTCTGTGTTCAGACCTGGGTACCATCTCCAAGATATCTCATTATATATGTATAGGCAGGTATAGGCATTCTTATATTCATGAAGATCCGAAATCCAGAATATTGCTTTTTGCTCCCAAGCATTTGAAATAAGGGAGTCTCAGCATGTAAAATTAAGCCGTGCATCATGCCTAACCTGCACAACCCATGGGGAGGGATGATGGGAATTGCTGTCCACAATGTCTGGAGGGCCACATATTCCCCATCCTTGATGTAAAACAGTAAACTTTCCCTATGCCAACTTGGAGCAGTTTGGCAGTATATCTATGCGATTTTAATTTTTTTTTTTAAAGTCTTGCATAAACACACAAGTGCTCACAAACAACATTGGGGGGAAATCAGATTAAACCTACTATTTTCCCCCGTGCCATTTAAAAAATAATAGGTTGGATCCAGACTTATCCATTCTTAGATTATGTGCATTTAAATTAGTGGCACAGGCTAGTCATGCCTACATTAAATCCTTTTTGTTTAAATGGCTTTACCATAAAGCCCAAGGAAGTCTGGATCCAGGTTAATCTGCTTTGTGGCCATTTCTTCAGCAAAACATTGATATCCAGCTAATGCTAATTAAATATTTTGTATTGCAATTTATTGTTGCCATTATATATATTTAAAATAATTCCCCTCTGTTAATCTGATGTCTTTGGTTAAAACTGTTTGTTTGTAACACATAGTTTCTGTTCTCTCAATTGAACAGGTGCTTTTCATGCACCTCTCATTCCAGTTCTGACTTTTCTCCCCAAAAGATATATGGAGTGCATTCTTCATAGAAGCCCTTTCCCTTTTAGCTGAAAAAAATTAAAATAAGGCAAGGCTATATGTTCTTTAGTGTGGTGTAGTGATTTGACTTTTGGACTACAACTCTTGAGACTAGGGTTTGATTCCCAGCTCAGCCATCAAACCCATTGGGTGACCTTGGGTAAGTCACATGCTCTCAGCCTCAGGGGAAGGCAATGGCAAATCTCCTCTGAACAAATCTTGCCAAGAAAACCCCATGATAGGCTTGCTGCATAGTCGCCATAAGTCGGAAACTGCTTGAAGGCACACAGCAACAGCAATATGTTCTCCTACAATATGTAATAAAATACTTCCCTCATTCTTAGAATATTTACTTAGAAGTGTGTATTGGACTGCAGCCTTAATGATGACTTAAAATCATTTTTCTTAGGACAAGAATACATTTTCCCCTTGTTTTGTTTAGCAAATTGAGCAGATATTTCCTCTCCTTGTCTTCTGTTTTTTTCCTTTCTCTCTCAAAAGGAGCAAATAGGCTCTTCTTGCTGCAGCAAGGCTGGTTTTGAGCCAAGCCATTCTTTCTCTGACAACAACAACAACAACAACAACAACAACAACAACAACAACAACAATAATAATAATAATAATGTTTATTTCTATCCCACTTTTCCAATTTGATCAAAGTGGCGGACAAAATTCATATAAAATACATAATAATCAGTACAATCAATAAAACAATATATAAAAACAACATATAAAAAACTAATACTCAGCCAGCTGAGTGAGGGAATCCAGAAACATGTCACAGTCGATACCAAGATAGAGCTCTGCATCCCCTTTTCTACTCTTAGTGGCAACTGGAAACAGTCTGGAAAAGTGTCAGGAATACTGTGGCTACTAGTAGAAGCCTCAGATGCTGGCACTAGGACCTCACAGACATCCTTTTTGAAATGCTGGCTGGTAGCATGTCTGTGGTACAGTGACAGAGCCGCTCTTGCTGTTACACAAGACAACGGGGATCAGTGGCTGCAGCAAGAGCATCCTTTACCTCTTGAAAGGTATCCATTTATCTGCTTGCTGTCTTCAGCATCCTTAACCTGCCAATGGTTTTATCCATGCTCAATATAATTTTCTGCATTGTCAGATCCATAGTGGTGATATTACCTTCTCCTCCTCATACCTGTTTTTTTCCCATATATTCATAGAACAGACCGAAGCAACAGTGCCAGAAAGAAATGGGCTAGTTATTTTCCTGCTGGCAGAATCCAGAGGGACTGCTTCATACCAAAAAGTGTAAGTCAATTTGGTATGATCTTCCTTGTATTTCTCATGATGGCTTGTGCCTTTGACATGAGCAAAACACTTCCTCCCATCCACCCTGTTTATATTTGTTGGGGGGAAACATATAGGAGATCCTTAGAAATTCCAGAGAGGTGCATGTGCTATTTGCTTTCTTGTTCATTTCTTATTTGTTATGCTTATTTGTTTATGTATGATGAGAAACTGTTTTCTATTGGTTTTTCTTCAAGTCTTGTCCAGGGCCACTAAGGAGAGAGCAAGCAGCTTAGTTATAACAAGACTGATGAGAGTTAAAATTAGGAAGATGTCACTGAGATGGGAAACAAAAGTACCTGGATTTAATCCACATTAGTCCCATTGTTTTGGGGGAAACAAGACAGTTTTCAATCAGACTACTTTGATATAACTGGATTGTGTACTAGATTCCAAGGGCCAACTTCAGTCCCTATATTGGGAGAAAGGCAGGATATAAAAAACATAATAATAATAATAATAATAATAATAATAAGGGTGTGACAGGGTCTGAATTTAAAATATAAAGACTGAGTGATTTTTCACCATGTCACCACAAACCTTTAAAAATAATTTGGGTGCTGTAGAAGAAAGTATTCAATCTCTCTTCAGGCAAATTGAGATGAATGCTAGTAATTGCTTAGGAACAGTTAGTATAGGGAGAAGTCCCTCCATGTAGTGGTTGTATAGTATTGTGTGCCTAAATTTTGAGGGATAAGGAGTATCACTCAAAAACCCAATACTACTGCTTCCTCCCCCATGACATCCTAGACATTATTAATCTTTTGGAGTTAGGTTTAGTGCTGCTATATTCTATGTTGTTTATTGTCTAGACTTGATTCACTTAGAAGCAGATACTTTTTCAATAAGATAAAGAGCTAACCCAAACTAAATGTAACAAGCAGAATTGGATCTGGTTTAATAAAAGGCAGCAAGATGTGGCAAGAACATTAGTTATGGGGAAAGCAGCAGAGCAATAGTTAGAGAAGGGGTATATCCTCTTGCCCATCATCTTTCCACTATGCATTACACCATTACTGCATTTAGATATTTAGAGATGAACAGAGCTATGACTTCATACCTGATGCTAATATCTAGTTTGTCCTAGATCAGAAGGCTTACTAGAGTCTAGTTATTTTATTCATTTTTTAAGGGACTGGATTTAGCAGAGCCTTTGGCTGAGGTATTGCTTGTCCAAGAATACAGGAATGATTTTTCTTTGTACTCCTGGACAAGATGGCTGTTACTCGTAGAACTTTGTTCCTTAATGTTTCCTTCCAAGTCACTGTTAGTCACAGTACCCAGAGGCAGTTTATCCCTATTCTATAGCTGTTTTGACTTCCCTTTGGCAATAAAGTATCTGGTCTGATACTGGTATGGCATACAATTTATCTCCTTAAAGTCTTTAACTACAAGATTCAGAAGGGTTTAGGAGTCTTTTAGTGATCCTCCTTAAATAAAGATAGTTAAGGAGCAGATGTGCAACCCTGAACTGAAATATGCCATAGATTGAAAGAGAATAAATATTGTACCACCCAAACTGTAAAAAGACATGCAGGCTTTGGATGTTGCCTGATATAAAGTTCCATCATGTATACTTACAGAAATAAAATACTTGTTTCCTAGTGAGTTTATTTGCACAAGGGAATGAAAGCATTTGAATACAGAAATGCTTCATTCTATTACTGTAACTGGTTGAGGAGAATGTGTTGATTATGTGTTTGTGTATAATTTCATTATTAATACTATAGATGGTTTTACATGGTTTTGATGGGCTTCTTAATGTAAACTGAGAACAGAAGTTGGTCTGACTTGGAGGAACATTTCAGTTTTGCTTGAGAGTCCGTCACAGCATTTTCGGTTGTTCTGTGGGCCGGGCCATCTGGTGGTTTTGTTATTTCAGCAGCCACTATCCTCGTGGCTAATGCCAGCTTTACATAGTTGTGATCCCATGCTCAGCCAACAACAGAGTTAACAGCCCAAAAAATATCTACAAAAAGAAAAACAAACAAAAAGCAATGCTGGCACATCCACCCACAACATCCCTGAAAACTCCAAGACCACCCACCAGTCACAACATTCCCTACATGACGGCTTCCATGTATGAGCCAGGCAGGAAAGCCAACATATGGTGACTATGGGAAATGCCACAGAGGTATCAGCCTACATATACTCACAGAGCAGAAGCATAGTCTGAGAAACAGATGACAACACCTTCCCTATTACGAGGCTGAGTGGTCAGGAGGCCAGCATGAAAGACCCAGAGGTTTCCTAGGCAAAGACTTTGAATTTGGCTGGGCTGTGCAAGCAACAATGCACACTGAAGACATATGTAGAGCAGGGTTTTACCCACTTTTTTTCTTCTTACAAGGAGGGAAGTAATGAATCATATGAATAAGGACAATGAATAAGGATTAATTCCCCTTGCTAGATTACCTGCCATAACTCTTGGCTTTCAGCTCCCATCTACTTTGGCAGCTCTACATTGCTTGATTGTGACAAAACCCCACAGAGGAACATCTAGCTTTCTACTTTGATCTGCCTCACACTGTGGAATGTGGAATATGTTTTGATGTGTTAAATGACTTTCCAGTTGCCTGTGATGAAGCAGTGATGAAATGGATATGATAATTTGGAACGGAAAGCAGTTGCAAGTTTCACCAGATGGTTCCTGTAACTTACATAAAAAAAATAAAAAATAATTTTTTTAATTTATATACCGCTTTTCTTAAAAAATCAAAGCGGTTCACATCATATATTACGTACAATAACATAACAACAATAACATTAAAACCATCAGCAACAACAACACTATAAAATACAATTAAAAACTCATGACAGCGTAACAATGCTGTCTGGAGGAGAAGGGGAGGTCTATAGGAGTCAGAAGTCAGGGTATGCCTGCTCAAAAAGGTGTGTTTTCAAACCCTTCTTGAAGCGGTCTAAGGAGGTGGCTGAGAGGAGCTCATTGGGAAGCGAGTTCCAGAGTTTAGGGGCTGAGATGGAAAAAGCCTTCTGAGAGGTGGTGACTAATCTGGCCTCTGGAACCTTCAGCAAATGCTTCTCAGCAGATCTGAGTGTGCGGGGCGGATTATATGGGGAGATGCGGTCCTCTAAGTACCCTGGGCCCAAGCCATTTAGGGCTTTATAGGTAATAACCAACACCTTGTATTGCGCCCGGAAGCGAATAGGCAGCCAATGAAGGTCTTTAAGGACCGGTGTTATATGACTGGCCCTGGATGTACCAGTGACCAGTCTTGCCGCCATATTCTGTACCAATTGCAGCTTCCGGTATGGTACAAGGGTTGCCCCATGTAGAGCGCATTGCAGAAGTCCAAATGAGAGGTTACCAGAGCATGTACTACTGTTTCAAGGTCCCCCCGGCCCAGGTAGGGACGCAGCTGGCGTATCAACCGAAGCTGATAACAGGTGCTCCTAACCATCGCATCCACCTGAGATGTAAGGTGGAGTGACGAGTCAAGGAGCACCCCCAGACTGCGTACTGAGTCCTTCTCGTTCAGAACAGGTGGAACCACCACCATCCCCGGGCCAGGGGATAAGTGCTCATGGAGGGTATTTGGTAGGCTTGCAAGAAAGGGTGCTATCATTTAGGCCATCCTTCCCCACCACAAGACCCTCCATATACTTTGGGCTAGAAATTCCATCATTGCTGACCATTGGTCGTGCTGATGTGGCTGATAATATAGTTGTAGTCCAAAACATCAGGAAGGCACCACATTGAGGAAGGCTGATCTAGATGTTCTATGTGCCTTGTGTAGTTCTTCATTCACTTGGCTACTCCTCTGATGGCTATGTTTTGGAAGGCTCAGTTGCTGGGGGAGACAGTTTACTCTACTAGACAATATCCTTCCATCCAGTGCAATGGTATTGCATTGGAACACTGTTCTGCAGCATGTGCCCAGGCTGTCGTTCTGTATAGAATGAATGTTTCCACTGATAGTAGCAAGTTCTCCCTTACTGCTTGTGTTCTCTGTGTAGGAGATGCTGTTAAAATTTATTATATAAAAATTACATTGTTGCTGTTGTCATTTCTAACTTATGGCAACCCTATCATAGGGTTTTCTTAGCAAGATTTTGTTTCAAGGAGGTTTGCCTTTGCTGAGACTGAGAGAATGTGACTTTTCCAAAGTCACTCAGTGAGTTTCTGTGGCTGAGCAGAAATTTAAACCCTGTTTTCTATTGTCATGGGCCAACGCTCAAACCACTGTACCAAGTTAGCACTTTAAAATTGCTTTTGTTGTTGTTAACTGCTCTCAGGTCAACCCCAACTAATGGTAACCCTGTGGATGAGACACCTCCAAGATTCCTTATCCTCCACTGCTCTGCTCAGTCCCTGCAAACTCATGCCTGTGACTCCCCTGATTGAGTCATCTTGCTTGTGGTCTTCTCCTCCTTCTTTCCCCCTCTACGGCCTCATTCCCACTTACCTGAAATTCAGATTCCTGATTCGATTCCTGAAACTGGTTCTGCAAAAACGTGGTTCCCACTATGTTTGCACCAGTTTCAGGAATTGGTTCAGGAATAGGCAAGTGACAAGGGGCAGCTCGATGGCTCAGCCATCCCCAGCCCAGACTCCTTATTGGTTTCTTTGGCCACTGACTGGCTTCCCTGCGGCCCTTTTAAAATGTTCTGTGGCTGGGGAAGCCAGAAGGAGGTTGCAGAGAAGCTGGGGGAAGCCAAGAAGGAGGTTGCAAGGCTTCCGGCTTCTCTGTGACCTCCTTCCAGTTTCCCTGGCTGTGGAAAATTTTAAAAAAAGGTGCAGGGAAGCCGGTCAGTGACCAAAGAAGCCGTTAAGGAGGCTGGCCTAGGGACGTCGGGGCCAGTAGAGGCCAGTGATGGGCTGGGCCATGCCAGCTGCCCCCAGGGCCAGGTTGCCAATGGGAACCAGGGTAGATTCGAATCCGATTCAAATCTGCCTGGTTCTCACATGGGTTGAATTGGTTTATTTCTAAATAAATTGATTTGGCCCCCAAAACACCCCATTTTACCAGCATTTATTTGATGCGGGTTAAATGGGCAAAAGTGGACAAAAAGTATGCCCCCCTCTTTCTGAATTGATTTCTGAAATGGGATTCAGTGGGAACCATGCCCTTTCAACCTGGATCACGATCTGGATTAAAAGGTAGTGGGAACACTCCCTACCTTTCCTAGCATTATTGTTTTTTCTAGTGAGCTATGTCTTCTTATTATGTGGCCAAAGTACTTTAGTATCATGTGGCCTAAATGTTCTGGATTGATCTGTTCAAGGACCCATTTGTTTTACTTTTTTTTCTGTATATAGTATCCAAAGCACTTTTCTCCAGCATCACATCATGAATGTTTTGATTTTCTTTCTGTCTCATTGGCGGGTTACAAAGTTTGATGCCCCTTGCCCTATCACGGACTCAGTCCGTACAAAATGGCAGCGCCCTGTTCATATGGGCGCTGCCATTTTGACTTAACGGACGCTCTGCGTCCGCACGTGGCGCCCCAGGAGTGACGCCACGAGTGCGCCCTTTGGCACTCGCAGCGCCTCTTCCGGGGCCTGAGAAGGAGCGCGATTTCCGTGCTCCTTCTCTGCAGCATCCAGGAGCCGCGCCGTTTAAAGGCTGCAGCTCCCCGACGCTGCAAGCGGCGGCGGAGGGAGAGTGCTGCAACCTGGCGGTTTGTAACCCGCCATAATTACCATTTACTACAGGGATGCAGATGGGAGACACTTGGCATGTATACCTGACTCATAATGCTAAGGTGGTAAATAGTGCTCCTGAACATTGCCACTTGGGCATCCAGTAGCAATAGCCAGTCCAAAAGCATTTCTATTCATACCTATATTCCATAACCTTCATTGAACTTGTGTGTGTGTGAGAGAGTGTGATTGATGGAGAAGCATGTGCAGGGGAAGCAATCACGAAACTATAGTATCCATGCAGCAGGATGTTAGTGTGAAAGACCTGACGTAAGAGTTGTTTGAAAAAAGTGGCAGAGGGGATCAGCTTCAATAACATATTTAAGGGGGAATTTGTCATTAAAAATCACAGAACATGAATTGTCAATTTATTTATATATTTGGTTATTTTATATCCTGCTCTACCTCATAAACCCTCAGCATGGCTAACAAAATTACATAAAAACACAAAATTAACATAACAAATTACCTAGAATTTGTGAAGTGAAGGCATAAATCTCTATGGTTTTAAAAAAAGAACGAGTTAATTTTTCTGCTGAGGTTGATATAGATATAGGTAATATGGAACCAAAACAAATCAAAATACAGCAGGAAAAGTAATTTTTTTAAAAATCACATCTTGGATAAAAGTTACTTTTGGGGGGCTACGACTGCTATAAGCCCCCACCCAGTTTGCTGGCTGGGAGATTCTGGGCATTGTACTCTAAAATACAATTTTTACCAGCCTCTGAATTTAATCATGAATATATTCAAGAGTGGTCTCTCAGGCCTCACTATTTTTACTCCGCTGAAATCATTCTGCCAAACCAATTACTAAAACATGAACTCCATCCTCCACATGTTATGAATTAGTAGTCAAATGTGGTTCAGGAACAAAGAAAGTTGCAGGCCATACATGGTCATTTTTAAAGCCCTGATTGCTGTAAAGATTTGCTACTTTTGACCGTTATCAAAGGCAAATATCTATTTCATCCAATGTGTATACAAGTTGGATAACCTGAAGCACAGAGCTGATTAAATTAGGAGAGTGTAAATCCCAATGTCAACTGAACTTACTTGCATCAAGCATAGACCATGTAAAATCCTTAGACAAAATGGACAGCCATGTAACTGCAATGCATAAAAGCAGTGGTAAAGGTGTTTCTGGCAGTGTCCTCTTTCAAGGCATCCCATAAATGTGGATAATAGTGTTTCTGTAAATTTCTGGAAGACTACACAATAATTCTGAATTTCTGTGAGATATGCTACTTCAACAGCTCTTGGATTTTTAAAAAGCCCTATCATAGAAGATTGACAACATACATATAAAAGTTAAAATTCCTTTGACAGTCAGTATGCTGTCAGTTGAATGATCATCATAACTCCTACAGGTACTTTGTGAGGATAGTGTCTTGTGGTATTGATTATTGTTGATTGTTGCTTTGCCAATTATTGTTGCCTAGAACGACCTTACACAATAGCTTCCAGAATAGCCCCCATTTCCCCACCCCATCTCACTCCAACTGAAACACTTAGAAATATTTACTTTTGTTTTCCTGTCCTCAGAATTCAGACTACAATTCCCTAAGGGAAGCATTGACTCCCACTCTCTTAGCTATCCAGCAAACCTTTAAACAATAACAGATTTTTCATATATTCATGTATCAGCAGTGATTTATGTTCTGGAAATTACTTCCCAAAATGAAAGTGGGAGATCCTTTAGATACCCAGTTTAGCACAGATAGGCCCAGTACAGAACATGGAAAAGGGGCGATCCGCAGCCACCCCTTTCTGCACCAGGTTGGGGGCAGGTCAGCCTCACTGGCAGCCCAGAGGTCCCAATCCAGCACTTTTCCAAGCCGCGGAGAAGCAGCAAAATGTTGTTTCTCTGTGGCCTGGAAAGAGGTGTCCATGGGGCTTCATGCCACCGGACAGCCTGACAAGCACGGCGAAGAGGAGAAAGGGGCCACGCTTTGTATGGATCATCCCACGCTTTGTATGGATGGCATGCTTCCAAAATGGTTGCTGTCCATACAAACTAGGGCTGGGGAGCGTGTGGTTGCTGCACGCTCCCCAGTCCTAGTTTTGACCCAAGGACGACACTTCTGCAACATCCGTATCAGGCCAAAGATTGCTTCAATATTTCTTAAAGACAACATTTTTAATGAATAATTCATCATAATCACTGCCATCATTAACATTATCAAGATCATTGTTGTTGTCTTGTGCCTCCACGTAGTTTCTGACTGATGGTAACCCTAAGGCAAACCTATCAATGGGTTTTTTGGGGGCTGAGAGTGTATGACTCACCCAAGGTGATCCAGAGCATTTCCATGGAACAGCGAAGAACTGAACCCTGGTCTCCAGAGTTGTAGTCCAATGCTTGAATCACTATAATGCTCTCATACCTCCCCTTTATTCTTGATTGCAAAATAGTGAACATTGTGAAGGGCATTGATTATTTTATTTATTTATAGAATTTATATCCCACCTCTCTCTTGAGATGGGGTTCAACATGACTTTGTTGTTGTAGTTGATGTTCTGTGCCGTGAAGTCATTTTTGACTTCTGGTGACGCTAAGGTAAACCTATTATAGGGTTTTCTTGGCAAGAATGGTTCAGAGGAGGCTTGCCATTGCCATTCTCTGAGGCTGAGAGCATGTGACTTGCCCAAGGGCTCACTCAAGGTGGCTTACAGTAATTTTTAAAAAGATGAAACTAAAATATTAGTTTACAAAGTTAGAAAAGAGTTAAATAATAATATTATTTTAAAAGCATGATTAAAACAATGTAAAACATTTAAAACATAATCACCAGTTAAACAAAAGAAGTAAAAATACAGCATACCACTTCACACAACACTTCTGCTCCGTAATTAAAATTCAAAGGTGTAAAATTAAAATTAAAAATGTCTTAACCTGCCAGTGGAAAGAGAGTGGACAAACATCAGGTGGTTCTGTACAAACTGAAGAATCAATGGCCCGTTCCGCAAGGGCCTTTGCGCCGCCCCCATCACGTGCTAGGGGTTGGCCGAGGACCTAGCATCCATACCAGCCTCACCCCTAGCATGTGACGGGGGCGTAAAAATGGGGGTGCCCTATACACATGGGCGTGGCCATTTTTACGTGCTGGACGCTTAGCGTCTGCACGTCCCCCTTGCCTTGCGATATCACGAGTGCACCATTTGCGCACTCATGCATCGCAAGCATGGCGCAAAAAGAAGCCGCTTTTTGCGGTTTCTTTTTCCGCCACTGGGAAGCCTCCCCGTTTGGAGGCTGCAGCTTCCTGGCAATGGAATTGGAGGCGGCGGCAGACCACAGCTTTCAGGCGGTCTGTAACGCGCCAAAGTTTTTATTAACAAGCTACAATGATTGCATCTTTTTTAGTGTTGCCTGCAAGTGATACAGGGCTCAGGGTTTTGCCCAAGACTTTTTTTTTTAAAGGTTTTTTTTTTCTTTATTTCACAAAAAGAGAAAATAATTACAAACAAAAATCATTCCATATTACATACAATTTTCTCTTAACCCATCATATCCTACTCCTTTCCCCCTCTCCCTCCCTCTCCCCCCTCCCCCTCCCAATCCTAATATACTTTACATTCTCTTATGTATTACTATCTCTACACCTATATATTTTCCTATTCCTTCACTCTACTTCTATACTCTTCCAGTATTGTACAATCAAGTTCCAATCTTCTTCTTCATCTTCCTCTTCCACTTCTTCCTCTCTATCTTCTCTCAGCTTTCTGGATAATTTATCTGATTCTCTCATGTCCAGTACTCTTATAAACCATTCCTCCAGAGAGGGTATCTGATTCCCTTTCCACTTTTGGGCATATATCACTCTCACTGTAGTGATCATGTATAACATAATTTTCCAGTACTTTTTTTCAATTTCTTTTCCTAATTTACATGTCATGTTCAAAAGGTACAATTCTGGATTCTTTGGAATCTCCCTTCCTATTATTTCTCTTACTACAGAGTGTATGTTATCCCAAAATTGCTTCGCTTTCCTACACGTCCACCACATATGATAAAAGGTCCCTACAGCCTTCCCACATTTCCAACAAGTTTTGTTTGCATCCTTATACATTTTTGACAATTTGACCGGAGTCAAATACCATAAATAAAACATTTTGTAATAATTCTCCTTTAGGTTTTGTGCTAAAGTAAATTTGTTAGTCTTTAACCACGATTTCTCCCATGCCTCCAGATTTATATTATGTCCAATCATTTGACTCCATTTAATCATATTATCCTTTATACCTTCTTGCTCCAACTCTCTTTTTAGCAGTTCTTTATAGTATTTCGATATTTTTTCTTTTTTTGTTTTTCACCAATTATACCATCCCACTCATTTTTCCTTCTTTCTATACCTTCTTCTTTCAAATCTTTCTTAAACCTTTCCTCTAATTGCTTATATGGGAACCATTCTAATTTTATTCCCTCCTTCTCCAGCTTCTCTCTAGATTTCATTTTCCAAGTTGTTCCTTCTCCCTCTTCCAACATTGTTTCATATGTAATCCAGTATTCTTGTGTCCTTTTAAATTTCCCAAAGTGTGCCTCCTGTGGTGACGTCCACCTTGGTATTTTGTTGTAAAAATTTTTCTTTCCATGTTCCCAAATTCTTAACAATCCTTTTCTTATTACATGATTTTTAAATTCCTTATCTTCTCTCCATTTATTATACATTAAATATCCGTGCCACCCATATTTAATGTTATGCCCTTCTAAATTCAACAGTCTCTCATTTTTTTAGATTAATCCAGTCCTCTACCCATACCATCCCACATGCATAATAATACGTTTGTATATCCGGTGTTCCCAAGCCTCCTCTTGTCTTATCATCTATTATACTATTCCACTTGATCCTTGCCTTTCTTCCAGCCCAAATGAACTTTGCCAGTTCTTTTCTCCATTCCTGGAAACACTTATCACTATTAATTATTGGGAGGTTTTGAAAAATGAACAACAATTTTGGTAATACATTAGTCTTGATAGCAGCCAATTTACCAAACAATGATAAATTTAGTCTAGACCATCTCCCCAAATCCTCTTTAATCTCCTTCCATTTTTTCTCATAATTATTAACAAATAAATCTCCGGTTCTTTTGGATATCCAAATTCCCAGATAATTTACTTTGTTTTGGATTTTAAATTTTGTAAGCTCTGCCAGCTCTAACTCTTCTTCCTTTGTCATATTTTTAGTCAACATAGTTGTTTTATCTACATTGATTTTAAATCCTGCCACTTCTCCAAATTCCTGAAGTATCGCCATTAACTCCCTTATACTATTTATAGGATCTTCTAAAAAGACAACTATATCATCCGCGTATGCTTTTACTTTATAACAATGATCCTTTAACTTTACCCCAACTATCTTCTCATTTTGTCTTATATCTTGTAAAAGGACCTCCAATATTAATATAAACAATAATGGGGATAATGGACATCCCTGCCTTGTTCCTTTTTGTACGTCAAATTCCTGTGACTTTTCTCCATTCACTATTACCCAAGCTTTCTGTTCTTTATACAATTCTATAATCCATTTTGAGAAAGTTTCTCCTATCTCCAGCCTATTCAATAATTCATGCATAAACTGCCAATTTATGTTATCATATGCTTTTTCTGCATCGAGGAAGATTAACGCCACTTTCTTTTCTTTATGAATATCGTAATACTCTAATACATTTATTACTGTTCTTAGATTTTCCTTTATTTGCCTTTCGGGTAAAAGCCCATTTTGATCTGAGTGTATTTTATCTTTCAGTATTATTTTAAGTCTATTCGCTAGGATACATGTTAATATTTTATAATCATTATTGATCAAAGAAATCGGCCTATAATTCTTCGGCTCCTTTTCATCCTTCCCCTCCTTATGTATCACCGCTATGTGCGCTCCTCTCCAAGAGTCTGGTTTACCTTCTTTCTCTATATCATTAAAAACTTTTAACATGCAATCTTTTAATTCTTCCTCTAATTTCTTATATAAACCTCCAGATAACCCATCTGGTCCAGGCACCGTACCACTTTTACCTTTCCTTATTGCTCCTTTCAACTCCTCCTCCACAATGGGTGCATTCAGTTTATCCTTCAATTCCTTCTCTAATGGTACGATTGTTCGCTTATCTAAATATTTAATTATTCTTTCTTGCTGATTATCTCCTGTTTTTTCTTCTCTGTACAACACTTTATAATATTCTTCAAATATTCTCTTCAATTCCTTCTGTTCCTTATAAATCTTTTCTCCGCTTCTTAATTCTAGAATCACCCTTCTTTCTTTTACTTTCCTTAATCTCTGTGCCAACCATTTCCCTGGCTTGTTTGCTTCTTCAAAAAATCTTTGTCTAGTTCTCTTTAATTGCCATTCCACCTCTTTGTTTAATTCCTCTTTAATTTGTCTTTGTATTAAGTTTAGTTCTTTTCTTACTTTTCTGTTTTTTGGGTCCTCTCTTAGTTCTCTTTCCTTCTCTTTGCTTTTTGCTATTAAATCTTGCATATTCCTTTCTTCCATTCTTTTCTTCCTGGACCCTAATTTCACAAATAGGCCTCGTAACACTGCTTTACACGTATCCCATAGCAATTTTGGTGGAACTCCATCCTTATCATTTTCTTTAAAGAACCAATCTAACTCTTTTTTCACATATTTTACATTTTCTTTGTTTTCTAACAATGATTCATTCAATCTCCATATCCATTCCTTTCTTCTACCTCTTAAGCTTAACACCACTGGATTATGATCAGATACTACTTTTGGTAATACTTCTATTTTACTAATATCTGGTAACAATGTTTTTGACAATGCAAACATATCTATTCTTGACATGGTTTTATGTCTCACCGAGAAAAAGGTATACCCCTTTTCTTTACCTTTTTTGTACCTCCATGCCTCCTGTAGTACACAGTTATCCATAAGGTCAAAGGCTATTCTTGGCAACTTCCCATGTTCCCTTATAGCTCTTTTTTTTTTTTGTTCCGTATGTATTGATCTATCTTCCTTAGGGCAAAATACCCCATTCCAATCTCCCATTATTATTACTTTCTCTATCTTTTGTTCTAGTATTATATCTTGAATTTTTCTAAAGAAGCTTTCTTTCTCTTTAATGGGAGCATATATCCCAATAATTAACATTTGTGTACCATCTACTTTTATTTCTATACCTACATATAGCCCTTTCTGATCCATAACAATCTCCTTACTTTGTATGTTCTTGTCCACATATATTACTACTCCTTTCTTTCTTTTGTCGTTTGCTGATATATATGCTGTTCCGAGCCTAGTATTTCTCAGATATTTCAAGTCTTTTTTATTTATATGTGTTTCTTGCAAACAAACAATATTAGCTTTCTGCTTTTCTATGAATTTATACACACAGGCCCTTTTTGCCCCCGAGTTCATTCCTTTAACGTTCCAAGTCAAGCATTTCAATGCCATTTTGTCTCCCTCACCATTCTTTGTTTCTCTTGAACTTTCCATAATTGCTTATTTTTACTTCAGACACCTTCACCCACGACCCCAATTTTTATATTTTTTTACTCCCGTTCTCCCACTCCTTCTGTAAGTTATCATACATCTCTTTCGCTTTCTCTATTGTATCTATCTTATATCTTCTTTGCCTGTAGGTAAATGATACCCCTTCTGCTCTTTCCCACCTAAATTCTATGTTTCCTTTCATCAATAATCTAGTAAGAAATTTATATTCTTGTCTCTTTTTTAAAATTTGGCTAGGGACATCTTTAAATATCTGTATAACTTCATTTTCTATTACCAATTTTTCTTTATAACTTTTTTGGATTATTAAATCTTTTATTTTTGTTCTCAGTACATATATAACTATGTCTCTAGGTACTTTTCTTTCTCTAGCCACAATAGAGTTAATTCTAAACATTCTATCAATTTCTGTTTCCAATTTACCCTCTTCTAGTTGTAAGAATTTTTTCTAAATAAATATAAATATAAATAAATATAAATAAATATAAATAAATATATGCCAGGCTTCAGTTGATAAACGACCAGACAAGCCAAGTCTCCCGAAGTGCTTTATTTACAGTGCTATAATACAGATCACAAACAAATACCAACTCCTACTACAACCCACAAAGCAATCACTGGAAGCCTCTGTGCTCATACAGCCTTCAGACCATGCGGTCTCCCAAACCCAGTGACTTCCTGTGTTACAGTCTAAAGTGTCCCCCTGTGCAATCCCGCTAGATGTTTCATCATCCAGGGCTTAGTGCATGCAGGCATCAGCTGTGCTTGATCAGCCTTGTCCTTAGAATCATAGAATCATAGAGTTGGAAGAGACCACTAGGGCCATCCAGTCCAACCCCCTGCCATGCAGGAAATCCAAATCAAAGCATCCCTGACAGATGGCCATCCAGCCTCTGTTTAAAAACCTCCAAGGAAGGAGACTCTATCACCCTCCGAGGGAGTGCATTCCACTGTCGAACAGCCCTTACTGTCAGGAAGTTCCTCCTAATGTTGAGGTGGAATCTCTTTTCCTGTAGCTTGCATCCATTGTTCCGGGTTCTGTTCTCTGGGGCAGAAGAAAACAAGCTTGTTCCCTCCTCAATATGACATCCTTTCAAATATTTAAATAGCGCTATCATATCACCTCTTAACCTTCTTTTCTCCAGGCTAGACATCCCCAGCTCCTTAAGTTGTTCCTCATAGGACATGGTTTCCAGACCTTTCACCATTTTTGTCGCCCTCCTTTGGACACGCTCCAGTTTCTCAATGTCCTTTCTAAGGCCGGGATAATTCTCTCTTCTAAACTCTCGTTAACACTTTCTGATAACCCTCTAAGTTTAATACATTTCTCTCTATATTTCTGTTCTAGTTGTATTCCTCTGTCTTCCTCTTGTTGTACCCTTTCCTTGACTGCTTTAACTGATCTCTCTAAGTCATGAGTCCTTATTTTTACCTCCTTAACTTCTTTCTTTACTTGTCCCATTTCCTCTGAAATCCTTTCTATTTTACCTCCTAGTTTATCCATCTCTTTTCTCATTTCCTCTTTAATCTCCTCTCTATTGTCCCTCATTTCCTGTTTCATCTCTTTTTTAAAACTTTTAAATTCCTCCAATAGGCTAGTCATTTGTATCCCTATTTCTGTTTGTCTTTCTGGTGAGACTGATGGTGACCTTCCTTGAGTCTGTGCCATTTTTTGTGACTGTTTATATTGCCTAGTGGTAGGTCTTTTTCTCATTCTATTCCTTCTCCTTCCGTGCTTTACCCTTTTTACCTATCTCTTTATTTTATCCGAATCACTCTCTTTCCTTTCTATCCTGCTCTTCACTGTCTTCCACTTTTTCTGCGTTTACCACAGTGTTTGTGCAGCCCTGGCTGCTAACCAATACTAATAAAGGGCCCTGCCACTCGTGACTCCTGCTCTTCTTTCTCTATACTCCTGGTATTTTTCTATTTTTCCCTAGTTTATTCTTTCTACCCTCCTATGAGTCCTTTGAGAGCCTCTTCCCTTTCTCTCCTTCCCAGGAAAGACTTCCAACTGGTTGTCTTGCTTTTCTTTTCTTCAACCAGTAATCCCTCTATTAGTTCTCAACCTAGCCTGCTCCTTGCTCACGCTAGGTTGCTCTGTGGTCTTAGCCACCTTCTTTACCACAGCTTATTTTTCTTCCTCTTTACTTTTAACCTTTCCCTCAGCTGATTACTGTATGCTCTTGGCAGCCACTTCCCTATTTCTTTAATTGCTTTACTTTCCTTTCCACTATTTCTTCCTCCTATACTTTTGTTTTGTTTTATTTTATTATTTTTTTAAATTTTATTATATATTTTTTTCCTTTTTTTCCCCCCTCTGCCGCGCCCTGGGGTTGCTGCCGCCTCCGCTGCTGGTGAGTGCGGTGGGGAGGGGGTTTTTGAGGCCTCCCTCCCGGCGTGCCTGGCTTCCTCCGCCGCTCTCGCCGCGCCCTGGGGTTGCTGCCGCCTCCGCTTGGGTTTTGCCCAAGACTTTTCAAAGTAGCTTCTGACAACTCTGTGCATCGTCCAGTTTTGATCAGTTTTGATCCATTATATTTTGTTGGTTTGCAATAGGGAAACACACAGTCATCAGTTGAACAACAAACACCTTTAACATCAGTGTCTCTCTGGGTTGACTGGTCAGTGGGAAAAGCTATGGAAAAGGCTGTCAGGAGACATCAAATGCGCCTCACCAAATATGCCTCCAGAAGTGGTGGGACTGAAAGAAAGCTTTCTCCTACAGATCATATTCTTAATCTTTCAGATAGTCTTTGATGTAGGGTAGTATCTTTGTGTTCAGGACTGGTATATTTCAAGGATCCTTGAGTTTTCTTCACTCAAATGCACATTGCACCTCCTGCAGAAAACCAATTGGTAGGTCCTTTCAAACGAGAGAGAGGTACCAGGTTGGTGCCAGCCCTTTGGATACTAATTACTTTTATGGGTGCAAGCAAAGATGTGAACTCTAAGATATTACTGTGTTGGGGATAATGAGAGAATGAAGTTGGTGCTTCAAAGTATTTGAATAAGGCTCAGATAATTTCCACAATGGATCCAACTCAAAATGGGATTTATTTCTGACCCTACTGCTGGCCCTGAAATCCCTCTCTCCCCATCCCTAAGCAGTCTTCTCTTTCTCTTTCCCTTGTAAAGGGGATGGGATAACTGGCAGTAGAACATAGAAAATTGCCTTACCATACTATTGGTCATCTAACCTGGAATTGCCCACTCTGATTGTCAGTAGCTCTCAGGATTTCAGGATGATTCTTTCAAGTCCCTGACTGGAGAACTCTTGCATTACATGTTTTTTTCCTGTCTAAGTATTGATCAAGTGTGAAGGTGCTTAACTTCTGAAATTAGATGAGATTGGTGTGTTCAGGGAGATGTAGTGGTAGTAAGTGTAGAAAATCACAGGGTAGATACTTTTAAAAAACACTTTTTGTTTTAGTTTTGTTTTGGGTCAGGGTTTGTGTAGGCAAATAAACTTCTTCCTATTCCTTGAGGCCCTGTTTTTGACAATCAATTCTGTCCTGCTGTTTATATAGCCCTATCTTGGGTTTAATTTTTTCTTCCAAAGCAGGGTTGATAATTAGTCAATTGACACAAAGCAGGAAGGGATAGCTAACACAATAAAAGATCAAATCAAGATTTAAGACAAAGTTTTACAGGCTGGAATGATGAGCCAAAACCAATCAGATTAAATTTAAAAGAGATAAATGTTAAGTCCTGCAAAAGCAAAAGTATAGGATAAGGAGATCTGAATTGACAGCAGAACATTTGAGGAGGATCAATGTGTCTGAGTTGATGTCAGGTTGAACATGAGCCAGCAGTATAATGCAGCTGTTAAGACAAGCTTAAGCAGTTATATGCTGCATTATCAAAAGTATCATGTCTAGATCAAAAGAAGTAATAATTACAGTCTGTTCTACATCTGGCGTAGTGTTTCACTACCGATACTCTACTGACCAACACATTTTTAAAAAGGCACCAGCTAGTTGAAATATCTAGAAGAGGGTGGCTAAAATGGCCAGAGGTCTGGCAACAAGTCCTATAAGGAGTGTTTGGAAGAGGTGGGAATATTTACCCTGGATCAGAGATTCTTAAGGAATAACAATTGTCTTCAAAGATCTGGAGATATGCCATGCCGAAGATGGAGCATGCTCCAGAGGAAAGGACTAAAAGCATTTGGACAGATGTGCAAATAGGTAAATTTCAGCTAAATCTAATGAGAAACCACAAGTCTCACTACCTATTCAACAAGGGTCAGGCTACCTCTGGAGATGGTGGGCTCTCATTTGCTGGAGGGGTTAAAGTAGAGAGTCTAGATCAGTGGTTCACCAACTCAGGTTCCCCATATGTTTTGGACATTTATTCCCAGACGTCTTAGCCAGTTTGGCCAGTGCTCAAGAATTACAGGAACTAAAGTCTCAAACATCTGGAGGACTGATGTTTGAGAACCACTGAGCTAGACAATGATGCAGCAGTTAAAAAGCCACTATTATCTTAGGCTTCCTCAATAGAAGTGAAGTGTCTAGAAACTGAGGAAAGAAATAGTACTCTTCTATTCTGCTTTGGTCAGGTCTCACCTGGAATATTGTACCAAGATCTGGGCACTATAATTCAAGAGGGATATTGACAAGCTGGAGTGTTTCCAGAGGAGGGTAATCAAAATAGTTCAAGGTCTGCAAAACCTATGAGGAGTGGATTAAGGAGCACAGTATGTTTTGCTTGGGCAAGAGAATGTTAAGAAGTGGCATGGTAGCCATATTTAAATATTTGAAGGAATGTCATATTGATGATGGAGCAAGCTTGTTTTCTGCTGCTCCAGCAATTAGGTCACAGAGCAATGGATTCAAACTACAGGAAAAGAGATTCTATCTAAACATTAGGAAGGACTTCCTGATGGTAAGAGCTGTTCAACAGTGGAATACACTGCCTTGGAGTGTAGTGGAGTCTCCTTCATTGGAGGTTTTTAAACAGAGCTTGGATGGCCATCTGCCAGGAATGCTTTGATTGTACATTCCTGCATGGCAGGGGGTTGGACCTGGTGGCCCTTGTAGTATTTTCCGATTCTATGATTCTATGTTCAGGAATAACAGTTCAAATATTGTTAGAGTAGCATTAAATATGGGCAGACAAATATCAGATATAATCAAACAAGGTTGTTTAAAAATCTATTTGTGTTATGACAACAGAGAATGTATTCACCAACAACCTTGAAACTTAGGTTATCTGGAGATAACTCTTCTTGTGAAACAGTGACAATAACTTTTAAAAAGTTAATAGTTTATTCTTGTTGGAACTTCCCCCTAAGGTGTCCAGAGATGCATACATAGTTTTCCTGCATTCTGTCCTTGCAACAATGCTGTGAAGTACATTAGGCTGACTGTGTGCATGCAACTGACCCAATATTATCTAATGGCCATTATGGCTATGTAAGGGTTTGGATGTAGGTCTTTGTTAGACTGGATTTGTGCTAGGTTGCAGTTAGGATCTGATTCTAATGACATAGCTGAGGGTCAGATAGGCCAAAGGCAGAAGGCAGGATCATGGACATCTGGAGATCCGGAAATGGGTTAGGCAAAGGGACAGCATCAGAAATGTATTAGAAGATGAATCATAGGACCTTATCACATGCAGGGCGAAATGTCATGCAAAAATCATGGAAATGTTGCAGAAATGTTGCAGAAGCGCCAGAGATGTCATCGTCTGTGGCAGTTCTAAAGTATAATTGAGGCTTCCCGCTATGTTCCCGTCATGGAATCCTTTGCAGGGAAGCCAGGAGGAGCCATTTTTTAAATAATGGGATATCCCATTATTCAGCAAATGGCTTCCCCGTGAACGATTCCATGATGGGAACATAATGGGAAGACCATGTGTGATAAGTTCCATAGAATCATAGAGTTGGAAGAGACCACAAGGGCCATCCAGTCCAACCCCCTACCATGCAGGAATGGTAGGTAAGAATCAGGTTGGACCAGAGGGAGGAGTGTAATTGTCTCCTAGCATCTTACAATCTGCCTACCCAAGGGACTTTGTCCTCATGACTGCTTTCCTATATTATATAGTAATAACAGATAGTCAGTGGATGGAATGTTTTTATGCTGTTAGGCTTGCTCCTATTGTTCCTGCACAGGTCAGTCTGCCCTTTTCATGCCTTTTGCTAAGACGAAGCATTAAAAGAACGCCCTAACAAAAAACTAGAGTGATTCCACCCCCCAAAAAGCAAGCCATCACAGCAAATGGACTATGAAACTTTCAATAATATTACAAGCATTGAATTCTTTAAAGGCTAGCAGTATTAATTAATATATGAGTGGTCAATGAGTTGCTGGTAATGCAACCCTAATTTTATTTTAGTACTGGAATAATCAGTATGAAGGGATGTTGTAGCACTTTAAGAGACTGAGCAAATAAGTTTTAAGCGTAAGCTGATCTGGGGAAAATAGACGAAGTCTGCAAAAGCTTATTCTACAATTTATTTCACTTCAGCTGGAATGTGCTACAAGATCCCTTAGCATGAGAGTGAGGATATAGCTAGACGATAGTGTTAGTAAGTAAACCATGGGGGGGGGGGGAAAACAAATTGTTTTGGGAAGAAGATAGGTTAGGATAAGAATAATGGGAGGGGGAATGGCAGAAGGGGGATTTGTTTAGGTTTGCATTTCAATGTGAATCTATCTATCTGCAAAAACTTTTTCCTGAACACATGTAGCAAAATGCAGTTAATTGAAACGTATTTCCATGTATCTGAATTTTGTGTACAGTTTCCAATTAAAACAAAACTCCCAAAATCATGGAGAAAGGAGTCATGTCAGGGAAAATAGTATCTACAACAAACAATGCTATATTGCTTGCAGAAAATGTACATATCAGGTAGCAATGCAAAAAAATGTGTTTGTTGAAAACAATGTGCAGGAAAAGTGCCCCCCCCGCCCCCCCGCAATAGAAAATCCCAAACTGATGTGAAAATGGGACTACGGTTGACTCACACTTCACTGGGTGGCTGTTTGTTTCTGTGTGGGAGGATTGGGGAAGCCAACCTGTTCTGCCTGTAATCAAGCTGGAGAACTTGGAAGCCTGCATGGCTTGTAGGATGCTGGTAGCTATGTAGGATGCTGTAGTCAGCATTACCCTGTAGTGCACTCCTCCCTCTGAATATAAGCTTAGTTGACCTAGCTTGTTTCCCCCAGAATATCATCACACACGCCTGTTTTCTTGTTCAAATGGAAGTCTAATATTTATTAAAAGAAATGCATTGAGATTTGAAAACGAAAGAGAAATCCTGGTTCTAGTTAGCTATAATGAAGAAGTGGGGGGGACCCATTTGCGTTCTGCGTTTCTCCATTCATCCTACATAAATATTGTCTACAGTCAGTTGCAATTGCTACAATAGGCCTTGGTTGGCAGACAGTTGTAGAAAGAACTTTATCCACAATTGTTGTTGCCTCCCTCATAGAAATTTGTTTCTTTTATCATAGAATCATAGAATCTATAGGTGGAAGAGGACCACAGGGGCCATCCAGTCCAACCCCCTGCCCTGCAGGGAAAATCACAATCAAAGCATCCCCGACAGATGGCATCCAGCCTCTGCTTGAAGACCTCCACGGAAGGAGATCCACTACACTTCCGAGGGAGTGGCATTCCACTGTCGAACAGCCCTTACTGTCAGGAAGTCCTCCTAATTTGAGGTGGAATCTCCTTTTCCTGCAGTTTGCATCCATTGTTCCGGGTCCTAGTCTCTGGAGCAGCAGAAAACAAGCTTGCTCCCTCCTCAAATGACATCCCTTCAAATATTTGAACAGGCTATATATCACCTCTTAACCTTCTTTTCTCCAGGCTAAAACTCCCCAGAGCTCCCTAAGTCGTTCCTATAGGGCATGGTTTCCCGACCTTTCACCATTTAGTCGCCCTCTTTGGACACGCTCAGTTTCTCAATGTCCTTTTTGAATTGTGGCGCCCAGAACTGGACACAATATTCCAGGTGGGCCTGGCCTGACCAGAGCAGAATAGAGTGGCACTATTACTTCCCTTGATTAGCACCATACTTCTATTGATGCAGCCTAAAATGTATTGGGCTTGTTAGCTGCCGCTAACACTGTTGAACTCATGTTCACTTGTGGTCTACTTGGACTCCTAGATCCCCCCCACATGTTGTCTCTTTAGCAGGTGTCCCCCATCCCAACATCCGTGCACTCACCCTTTCGCCCCAAGTGCAGTACCCCACACCTCTCCCCGCGAAGTTCATCTGTTTGCTGTGGCCCAGCCTTCCAGTCCATTCAGGTCATTTTGAACGTTGATCCTGTCCTCTGCAACAGGAGACAGCCAGAGCAGTCAAGTTGAAGAGCAGCACTATAAGAACATTGCTGCACTATTGTCATATTTCTTTTTCAATAGTTTCATCACAATCGTCTCAGGAGCCTTATGTCCTAATCAATTTAACATGGAGTAATGTTGCAAAATTGCTGTTGCAAGCTGTAGTCTGTAAAGGTTGTGGTCAGATTTCACCATGAAGCCTGTGGTACATGTAGTTGCTGCACTCCCTGCTGTATCCTGATAAGCACAATGGATGCAAGCAAATTTAAGACTGAAAAACTGAGAATCATAGAATCATGAGTTGGAAAGAGGACCCAAGGGCCATCCAGTTCAACCCCCTGCCATGCAGGAAATCTCAATCAAAGCATCCCCGACAGATGGCCATCCAGCCTTTGTTTAAAGACTCCCAAAGGAGGGAGACTCACTACACTCTGAGGGAGTTTGTTCCACTGTTGAAACAGGCCTTACTGTCAGGAAGTCCTTTCTAATTTAAGGTGGAATCTCTTTCCTGGAGTTGCATCCATTGTTCCGGGTCCTGTTTCTCTGGAGCAACGAGAAAACAAGCTTACTCCCTCCTCAATATGATATTCCTTCAAATATTTAAACAGGCTATCATATCACTTCTCAACCTTCTCTTCTGCAGGCTAAACATCCCCAGCTCCCTAAGGCGTTCCTTTGGACATGCTCCAGTTTCTCAACATCCTTTTGAATTGTGGTGCCCAAAACTGGACACAGTATTCCAGGTGGGGCTGACCAAAGCAGAATAGAGTGGCACTATTAAAAAAAACAACACTATTAATTCTCTTGTCTGAACAGTGATGTCCAAACTCTGGCCCTCCACGTGTTTTGGACTTCAGCTCCCAGAAACCTCAGCTATCTTGGCTTATGGTCTGGAATTGGGAGATGGTCCAAAACACCTGGGGGGCCAGAGTTTGGAACATCACTGATACAGACATTATACTTGTATTGATGCAGCCTAAAATTGCATTGGCTTTTTAGCTGCCACATCACACTATTGACTTATGTCAACTTGTGGTCTGCTCGGACTCCAGATCCTTTCACATGCAGTCTCGTTCACGCCAGGTGTCCCCCATCCTATATCTGTGCATTTCCTTTTTTCCACCTTAATTGCAGTACCTTACATTTCTCCATGTTGAATTTCATTGTTAGTTTGGCCTTGCTTTCAAGTCTATCTTCGGTTATTTGAATTTTGATCATGTCCTCTGGGGTTTAGCTACTCCTCCTAATTTGGTGTCATCTGCATTTGATAAGTATGCCCCCATTTTTGTCTCCAAGTCATTGATAAAGATGTTAATAGCACTGGGCCCAGGACAGACCCCTGTGGCACCCCACAGAGAAACTGAGAACCAGCATGACAGTTCATCCAACCTGTGTGAGCGAGGTTAAACTTGGGCAAACACTCTTCCTCCAGCTGCTATTGTCTTGTCTCTGTAAGTAACATGAAATCACAGGCAGTGTGATCTGTTGCATCAGAGATATGGGAATTCAAGTAACAAAGTGAATAAGGTGAGTCTTTGTAGTCCACAGTTTGCTATATCTTGCAACATTCCAGATATGGCAGTACGTTTTTTCAGTAGCCACCTTGGTGCTATCATAGGTAGAATCTTGTCTGGGACAATGGAGTGTAGTTTTCTATTCTTTAGTTATAGAACGGTTGAGTAGGAGATAACCCATGCTGGCACTGTGAGTGGCATACCTTTGGAGCGTCCCCCTCTCTTCTTCTAAGGTTTCCAATATTTATTGAAACTATTTTATTTAAATAACCACTATTTTTGATAGGGGGGACTGTATATAGGGGTTCAGTGAGTGGTGTGTTTCTCTCTCTGTATGTTTTGAATTAGTTAAAATAACCCCTCTCTTAACAGGTTCTTCTTTGTTAGGCCCTTGTACCTTTTAAAGTAGTTCTTTCTCCTTCTTAGTCTGCAGTCTGCTTTGTTGTTGTTGTTTATCACTAAATAATTTGCCAATCCATCTGGATTAATATATAAAGACAAGAAAGACAGCAGAACAGTTTGATAAAGGAGGTTACATACCACCACATATTTGTTCTGTTGTTTTGAAGTTCACTAAGAATTAGGTCTGGACGTGGTTTTGTTCTCAATAGAACTTGTGGGGGCAAAAGAGCTGCTAAACAGATTCCAAATCAATGAAGGAGGGGGCATGCAGAGTCCTTGTTTTGAGCAAATTGCTTTTCTTAGAAGACTTACAATTTTGTGTACCAACTGCAGGTGAATTTAAATAACTGTTACTAATCAACTCATCTATGGACACCCTGGCCGTCCTGGCTTTTTTGTTTTTTACAGTTCTGCCTAGGTATCAAAATCAGAATGCTATTCTTTTCTGTTTGCCAGAGAAAATGAAGCATATTTGTAAGTACCTTTTCATTAAAGACATAATTAACAAAGCAAATATTAACATTATCTATGAAACATTATTTTCCTCTGCCTTTTTTAAAAAACAACAACAATTGAACACAACTATGTTAGTTATTGTGCATTTCTCTTCAGTTTGTAAACTTGCAATTGAATTGTTTGTGTTTTACAAATTTTGTACTAAATAGGTATTGTGTGTCTTTGAAGGATTATTTGTCGCTCTTGCAATTTCTATCTATTTATTTCATTTGTTCACATTCTACTAATGGATGCAATAGAACATTCCTCTCTTTCCCCTTAGCCTGTTATGCCACCAAATTCTGGGTCCAGATTTCTTTTTAGCAATTTTGATCCAATTTTGGGTTAAGGGAAGATTGTCTCAAACCGTTACACTAGTTTTCTTGTGGTATATATGTCAGCAACTCATCTGAGCCCTGTAGCCAATGCTGGCATACAGCAGAGTAGACTGGCAATTCAGAAATGTGGTTCTCAGTCCTCAGTTGGAGATAACAGCAGCTGGATGTCTTCAGGAAACTGAGAATGCAGGAACCTCAGGGACTCTCAGCAACCGATGCCAGGCCTTCAGTTGATAAAAGACCAGACAAGCCAAGTCTCCCGACGTGCTTTATTTACAGTGCTATATACAGATCACAAACAAAATCCAACTCCTACTACAACCCACAAAGCAATCACTGGAAGCCTCTGTGCTCATACAGCCTTCAGGACCATGCGGTCTCCCAAACCCAGTGACTTCCTGTGTTACAGTTCTAAAGTGTCCCCCTGTGCAATCCCGCTAGATGTTTCATCATCCAGGGCTTAGTGCATGCAGGCATCAGCTGTGCTTGATCAGCCTTGTCTTAGAATCATAGAATCATAGAGTTGGAAGAGACCACTAGGGCCATCCAGTCCAACCCCCTGCCATGCAGGAAATCCAAATCAAAGCATCCCTGACAGATGGCCATCCCGCCTCTGTTTAAAAACCTCCAAGGGAAGGAGCTCTATCACCCTCCGAGGAGTGCATTCCACTGTCGAACAGCCCTTACTGTCAGGAAGTTCCTCCTAATGTTGGGTGGAATCTCTTTTCCTGTAGCTTGCATCCATTGTTCCGGGTTCTGTTCTCTGGGGCAGAAGAAAAACAAGCTTGTTCCCCTCCTCAATATGACATCCTTTCAAATATTTAACTAGCGCTATCATATCACCTTAACCTTTTCTCCAGGCTAGACATCCCCAGCTCCTAAGTTGTTCCTCATAGGACATGGTTTCCAGACCTTTCACCATTTGTCGCCCTCTTTGGACACGCTTTCTCAATGTCCTTTCTGAATTGTGGCGCCCAGAACTGGACACAATATTCTAGGTGGGGCCTGACCAAAGCAGAATAGAGTGGCACTATTACTTCTCTTGAACTAGACACTATACTTTTATTGATGCAGCCTAAAATTGCATTGGCCTTTTTAGCTGCCGCATCACACTGTTCACCTTCTGCTACTGGATGCTCATGGTCAGACACACACACACCTCCAAGCATTTTCCAGTGTGCTGACTTTAACCCTCGACAATATACAAAAAAACAAACAAAACAAAACAAAACAAAACAAAAGAGTTGGGAAGCACGGTTCTGAAAGCTCCTATCTCTTGACAGTGAAGACTGTGTAGACTGCACCCTACATGTTTTAAGTAAGTCTTAACCTGTGGACTTTGTGAGGAGAAAGTAAGCAGTTTGATTTGGCATATTCCACTGAACTTGGAGGAGATAATCCAACGGCCTCACTAAACAGTTTTGGTCACAGGGGACTTAAGATGAAAGGTGTGTCACTTGCTGTGAGCACAATAAATAAGAAACACAAAGAAGACACCAAACTAACATGGGGTTGTTAGCTCAGAAAACACCGAAAGTATTGGATTGCTTTAGGCCAATGTTTCCAACTTTCCATTCAGAAAGATCAGTATAAATTGAGCATGTCATTAACCTCAAAGATAAACACTGAAATATTAAACTATACATTTCTGTGCACAGGTATCTGCATTGTTGTTGTTGTTGTTGTCATCGTCATTGTTACTGTGTGCCTTCACGTCATTTCTGACTTATGGTAGCCCTAAGATATTACGGAGCTTCCTTGGCAAGATTTGTTCAGAGAGGGATTTGTTCAGAGAGGCTGAAAGAGTGTGACTTGCCAAAGGTCACCCAGTGGGTTTCAATGGTCAAATGGGGTGTAAAACCTTGGTCACCTGAGAACTAGTCCAACACCCAAACCCACTAAACCACACTATCTTTCTAGCTATCTTATACTTTGGGGAAAAAAGTGTGAAAGTTGACCATGGCGGGTTACAAACCGCCACTTATGACGCGCTCCGTGCGTGCTAGGGATAGGAAGGGGCGTGTTAGGGTTAGGAAGAGTCGCCCCTTCCTAACCGGCCCTGGCCCCAACACGCGTGGAGCGCGTCATAAATGGCGGCGCCCATCCACATGGGCTCCGCCATTTTGACGTCTTGGATGCATAGCATCCAGACGTGTCGCGGCAGAAGTGACGCTGCGAGGGCGTGCTTCGCCCCTCGCGGTGCCACTTCTGCGTTTTGAAAAGGAGCGCCATTTCGGCGCTCCTTTTTCACTGCGCCGGGAAGCCTCGTGGTCTGGCCGCTTGGGCTTCCCTCCACAGCGAATGGCGGCGGCGGGAGAACGGCCGCTTGAGGGCGGTCTGTAACCCGCCTACATGTGCAAAACATGTTTGATTTTATATCTCCAGCTTAAAAGACACAGTTATGGAGAATAAGGCTCTCAATGGTTGCCAGTTATGATGGCTATGGTGGGGTACGAATGGCAGAAAAGGGGCGGTCTGCATTTCTGCAGATTGGAGGCAGGGCAGCGTCACCGGCAGCCCCTTCAACTCCAACCCGGTGCTTTTCCAGGCCATGGAGAAGTGGCAAAATGCCACTTCCCTGTGGCCTGGAAAAGGGGGTGTCCTTTGGGCTCCATGCCCCAGGACACCCTGACAGCTGCAGCCAGAGGAGAAAGGGGCCACTTGACCCCTTTCTCCCTGGTACTGTTCCCACAGCCATTTTGTGGCTGCGGGAACAAGGCGCATGCCTCCTCGTGCCATTGTTAGGCTGCCACAAGTGGCCTGGGGCGGCACAAACACATCAAGCCCACGCTACACTGTTTGGACGTGGCATGGCCATGACATCATAATGGTGGTGCCCGTGTACACAGGGTGCTGCCATTATGCCGCTGCTGGCATGTACTAGGGTTGGGGAGCATGTACATAGTGCACGCTCCCTAACCCTAATACCGACGCTGGTACACTGCTTTTTGGTGGTCTGTACTGCACCTATATAAAGCTTCCAGTATCACAGGTAATATGCTTCTGGGCATCAAGTGTTGAGAAATGTGAGTGAAAGACTGCTATTGCACTCATGTACTATTGCTATCAGCTTTCTATGGAAATCTGCTTGGCAACTGTGGAAAAGAACAGAACACAAGAGTAGTTTTATCCTTGGTTTGGCTCTTCTTATGTTCTTATTTTTAACAGATCTGCAGTAGTTAGAGAACATGGGAGGCCCCAGTTCATGTTCTGTTCAACCACTTTTGTTCCACACAACTATAGCCAAATTTATTTTAGACATTTCATTTAGACATGTAGAGAATGCACCCCACTGCTGTTAGAGTAAGTATCAAATCTGCCTTCAACTGTGAAAAGGTTAGCCAAATATAAAATAAAATAGAATAACACAAGGCAACTACATAAAATTGCAGCACAGATACCAGGAATGTCAAAACACTCCTGTGTGCTATATACTGTTTGCACATCGCTGAGAGAAAACTGTCTCTTGGGATGAACATCTGATCCAGATTTTGTCTAAAGTTGAAGGCTGTGCTGCAGTAAATGAACTGCTAATGTGTCTGCTTCACATTAAAAAAATACCTTACATAAAATGAGCTGTTGCCATGATTGCCAATCTGACAATGAGGAATTCTAATGTTAACTTCATATTGCTCAACACTGAAGTGGGAGCAGTTTTAGGACCTGAACTTATGGTCCTTTCAAGCCATTGTCACGGCATTTTGATGGCACACGTCATGAAGCTGCCCTGAAGCTGTCTGGAAGTTGGGTGGCTGCTCACATGAGGACAGCTTCATGCCACTCTGGCAGCATGGTGTTTACATGCTGCATGCCGCTGTAGTGTCATGAAGCTGCCATAGCACCACTGCAGAGCTGGCAAAGCTAGCTTTTCCCTTGTCAAAAAAGGCACAGAATTTATCCACTCCTTTTTCGGCCAGGTTCAAGGTGGATTGGGGCCATGGCATGTGTTTGCCATTGCTCCAATCTGTCTTTGGAAGGGGTGGCTTCAAGCTGCCTGTTCTGTCCCATCTGCCCCCCCCCCAGTCAAGATGCCTTGAGCTTTTTCTTGACCTTGAACCCCAATGTGTCCCCACTGCCTAGAACAGTGATTCCCAAACTTTGGTCCTCCGGGTATTATGGACTTCAACTGCCACAAGTCCCAGCCATCTTGGCTAACTATCAGTCTCTCTGAGAACTGAAATCAAAAATATATGGAGGACCAAACTTTAGGAACCACTGATCTAAAAGGTATTGGCGTACTTTTTTTCTGATTTCACACCCTCCCACCCAATATGTTTTAGGTCTGTGCATGTATTTGCAGGACTGGAGTGACATTTCATCAGTTCTGGTTTTGAATAAGACTTCCTGGGCCTAAAACATGAGCCCCCCCCCCCCCAAAAATTATGAAATTGACCCCATGACACGTACGGGCCACAAGGGAAGTTCATCAGCGAAAAGATAGGGGTGTGGGGCCAGTGTGGCCATCTGAGGTGTGGGAGGAAGGATATGCTACCCTCAAACTTCTGGCAGCTACATGATGTGTGTTACCACATTATCTATGCATTGACACACTATACAGATTAGTTTGCAGTAGTATGAGAAAAAGAGCTTTCATGTTTTTGTATGAAGGCATGGGAAAATTTGCATGGGTCTTCCCTGTTTGCAAATAATTCTGTTCATTCATACTACCATATGTATAGACGTTAGAATTTCACACATTTAAAATTATTTTAAGGCTATGGGAAGATTTATTCCATTGGAAGTACTTTTCCAGAGAAATGAACATTTAAAAAACCCTCTAAATTGAAGATGTTGTCCAAACACCTGGTTAAATTTTTTCTTGTACAAAAATAGTATCTCCTCTTCTCATAGTTTTTGTGATTGATTTGAAATAGCTGTTTATTTGTATGTGAACATAGGAGACTTTTTCTCTCTCTCTTTCTCTCTCTCTCTCTCTCTCTCTCTGTGTGTGTGTGTGTGACTTATATGTGCCCATGTTTTCTAGACAAAGAGAAGGGAAAGGATGACTGGGTTACCTGATGTTCAGCTGTCCATATTTTGGGCATTGAAACATTTTTAAATTAATGTGTTTTTAAAATTTTTTTATTAGTCTTTATTTCTAAGATTTACGCCCTGCATTTCTATCAAATGACTGTCAAGGCCGGAATGGATCCCCCGTGTAAGGGGAGGATGGACTGTATTTTTAAAAGATGGATTTTATTGAACATACAGTGGTCAAGCTATACACAATAGTTGCACACTCATGCACACCTCAGATAAATGGGGAATTTAGGGAGCTGCAATGTGCAGAGAAAGAACTCCCTGAAAGACTGATTCTGAAGATGTCAGAAGTTAACACCTCCATGGTCCCATTGGACATTTGAGAAGCTAAAAAGCACTCCTTGCCGTAACAATGGGAATGTTTGGCCTCATTATATCTTGACTTATTTTGCAGTTTGGCCTCATTATATCGTGACTTATTATTTTGGTAGAAATGAACAATGGACCTCTGAAAAACATCATTAAAAAGATAAAAGTACACCGCATTAAAAAAACCCTTTGTCACATGAAATAAGACCCAAAGGCATGCCTACGTAAAGAGATATTTGCCTTACAATGGCAGCTAATTGACTCTCATTGAACAACCAGGTAAAGGAACCCAGTGTGACAGTGGTGGGCCTCTGGCAGCTGTCCCCAAATGCCACCCGTTGATGCTGGGCCTGTCTAGGATTGTTGTCACCAAGCATTTTTATTTACTTCAGTTATGCATCAGTCTTGTTTCCAAGGTGTTTTGGGAGGCAGAGTTGTGGTCCTTCAGATATGCCTTTAAATCCCTCCAGTCTCTCATTTAGTGACACAGAAAATTGCAAAACTTGGGCAAGAAAGAATTTTGTAATTCCTTGTCTGGCACTACTGGTCTGCGTCTCATACCAGGCAATGATAATCTAAAGGAGTCAAATGTTTACTGCCCTCTGAGATAGATTTTTCTTCTTTTGATGTATTTTCCAGAACTCTATCTAATCTAGTTTTAAAATGAGTTTTACAATATTGTCTGCTGTAAGTAAATTTGCTTATTTTCTCTGCACCCAGACAGTTGTATAAAATACATAAGACGAAGCAGAGTTACTTGTGGTTGGTAGATTCTTAATAATAAAAAATTGCCTCCCAGAGGTTTAGTCATCTCCTCCTACTGTAGCTCTTTCCAAATAATCCAAAATATTTTAATACTTCAAAGATGAAGTGTTCAGAAAATTTATATACCATTTATTTGATATACAATTTTTTCATGATTAAATTTAAGAACAAGTTCACCCATCTTTTTATATCTATTTACACGTTTCTTTGAATAATTAACAAGAGTAGATGAATTTAGTCTTGCAATTTTTGAAATTTTAAGATTTGAAATATGAAATTGTTAATTTAGTAGAACTAATAACAAACTACAAATTAACTAACATTAAATTAAATTAAATTATGAAATTAATCTTTTAGTCTGCAATCCAGGTGTCCCATTGTAGCCACTGTCTCCTTGAAATTCTCTGTGGGGGTTAATGTGGGTACAGTGGAGCATAAACAAGACATATCTACTTATATGTGTTATTGCATTCTGGGACAGATGATTTGGAACCTACTGGAAAGTTACTTAATATATGAATATATGCTTTAAACAGAGTCACACCATTGGCCCATGTAGCATACTTTATCTGGGGTTGGCTCTTCAAGAATCATTCCTGAATCAGCTATCTGAGATTCCTGGAGTTGTTGAGGACTCAACCAGGGTTATCAGCATGTGAAGCATTACATTTGCAAGGAAAAGCTACAAGTCCTCCTTGCATTAACTGTAGTTACTCTGAAGTCTCCTCATTAATAGACTAATTTATCGTACAATCTGAAGGGATTTAATATTGAGCAAGCTTGTTTTCTGCTTCTCCAGAGACAAGAACACAGAACAATGGATTCATGCTATAAGCAAAGAGATTCCACCTCACCATTAAGTAGAACTTTATGACAGTAAGGGATGTTTGACAGCAAACATGCTGTCTCAGAGATTGGTAGAGTATCCTCCTTTGAGCTTGTTCCCACTAGGGGAAACCCCGCGTTCTGAATCGATTTCATTAGGCAGCGTGCCCATTAGGATTCAGTTTAAATCTAGAACAGTTCTAGACCAACCCGGAATCGTTCCCACAAGAAATCGAATCCAGAAGCGGGTTAAAATTTAAATCCGTGTTTTCCTCATTTAACGCGTGTTTAAAAAACACTAGGGTCCTACCTAGTGTTTTTCCCTTGATTCGAGTTAGGAACCGGAGTATTTAGATGAGAACGATAGCATTTGAATCGGGCTAGAAGGATGGGAGGAGCTGACTGCGATGGGGGCTGTCATTGGGGGAGTTGCCCTTTCTGTCCCCATCCGTCGTGGCTGTCGCCATTTTTGCTTCCCTCACCCCTTTGTTCGCTGTGGTCTTTCAATAAGAGATAAGGATTATTTTTATTTTTTATTTTAATGGTTTACAGGCGCTTAATCTCTTCAGCGCTTTAAGCGCCTGAAGTCTCGGCTGCTCAAACGCCTGCATCTGCAAAGGACTACAAGGCTTCTCCCGGTGGATTGCAACCTTCCCTCTGTGTGGGGAGAGCCCATTTCTAACGGAGGAGAGGCAAGAAGGGAAGGCTCCTCTAAGAGCCATTCCCTGCCCGCTTGGACTCTGATCTCGCCCAGGCAGGGAAGGGAAGGCTCCTCACGAGGAGGCATCTGATCTCGCCCAGGCAGGGAAGGGCTCTGATCAATGGGGGGGGGGATAGAGCCTTTCTCCCTCTCTTTCTCAAACGGAATCTGCCTTCTCCTCCAACCCTAGAAAGAGAATCTTTGGGAAGAGTGCTCCCTCCCTGTTTTGCCAGAAGCCTCCCCCATTCATCTGAGGGCTCTGTCAAGGGATTCTGCCTGACTGTCTTGGTGGGAGACATGAAGAAAACCTATCCCATAGTTCCTCTGGCAAGAGCTTCGGTTTCCTACTAATAAATTCGCTTTGCCACAAGCTTCCCCCCTTCATCTATGGGCTCTGTCAAGGGATTCTCTGCCTGATGTCTTGGTGGGGGAGAACATGAAGAAAACCTTTACCATAGTTTCCTCTGGCAAGAGCTTCGGTTTCCTACTAATAAATTCGCTTTGCCACAGCTTCCCCCCTTCATCTTGGGCTCTGTCAAGGATTCTCTGCCTGACTGTCTTGGTGGGAGACATGAAGAAAACCTATCCCATAGTTCCTTGGAAAGAGCTTGGGTTTCCTACTAATAAAAATTAGCTTTGCCATAAGCTTCCCCCCTTCTCTATGGGCTCTGTCAAGGGATCTGCCTTACTGTCTTGGTGGGAGACATGAAGAAAAAACATATCCCATAGTTCTCTGGAAAGGCTTCGGTTTCCTACTAATAATTCGCTTTGCCACAAGCTTCCCCCCTTCATCTATGGGCTCTTGTCAAGGATTCTCTGCCTGATGTCTTGGTGGGAGACATGAAGAAAACCTATCCCATAGTTCCTCTGGAAAGAGCTTGGGTTTCCTACTAAATTCGGAGGGAAAATGTATATAAGGCTGACAGCGCTTATGACGTTTGATCGTTTAAGCGCCTTGATTGGTTCATTTAAAAAAAAACCGCCAAAAATAAATCGAATCAGAAACGGTCACAGAGATGGAAACGATGTCACAGATAAATCGATTCCGATTAATGCGGGTTAACATTACGTCATTCTGACGTAGTATTGATTGACAACTCCAAATAAGGTATGGAGGAGAAGATTCGCTTTATTTAAACACCGATTTCATGCCAAGTGAGAACGCTTACTGAACGCTTGCAGGTAAAAAATCCGAATTAAACAAGCAGATGGGAACGATGACTAAAGCGATTCTGAAAGCGGGATAACAACTGTGTTATTTTAATTCGATTTTATTAAAAACGTTTTATTTTAATTCGTATCAAATCCTAAGTGGGAACAAGCTCTTTGAAGGCTTTAAAGCAGAGGCTGGATGGCCATCTGTCAGGAGTGCTTTGATTGTGTCTTCCTGCATGGTAGGGGTTAGACTAGATGGCCCTTGTTGACTCTTCCATCTCTAGGTTACTAGGATTCTTTGATTCTATGATCTTTCTTTAGTGTAGCTGATTTGAATGTTGTTGGCTGAACTTCATCCAAAATACATCTTCCTCATCAGCTTTCATATCTTCCTATTTATGTGTACAAAAAACTCCCCTTTCTTTTTCCCATTTTTTGGTTGGCAAGCTGAGAGGGAGGGTCAGCTCTTGCATCTTGTCTGGTCTGCAAAGGGGAGATAAGGAATTCAAGAAGCCCTTAGAGAGACTATTTCCATGTGAATAATTTAAATGAAAATAACATGTAAGAGGCACTTACTTCACAGCAATGAGAACTTTGTTGAAATATTGCATACAGGTCCGGTTGCCCCCATCAAGCAATGCACAGAGAAGTCTGGATTAATTCAAAAGGAAAGGAAGAAATTATGAATAGTGAGGAGAACATAACATACTGACATACTGAAGTAGCTGTGTTTGTTTACTTTGGATAATTGAGAGAGGATAATTGACAATTATGTGGAAGTCTACCTTAAAAGGTATAGAGATCCATGGTTCATTTCTACCAAAAAATAAGTCAGGATGTAATGAGGCCAAACTGCATTGAGGAGAAAGCGTTTAAGATGAAATCCAGAAGAGCTTGATGTGAACAATTCAAACAGGCTGCCTTGATTTTAGTAGAATCTTCACTGTTTGTCTTTAAGTAAATTCAAGTCATGACTGAGTCTCTTTCAGACATATATCCAATCTGTTTGGACTTGACCTATCAACCCCAATCCAATCTTTTCTGTGAAAAGTATAAAATGTACAAAAACAGATAATACAGTATAATCGAGAGCTTTCCAGTAGTGCCTCTGGGATTATGTATGAATAGCTTTAGATGCCACCCAAAGTAACACTAATTGAATTGAATGTATTTTGTTGTGTAGCTAAACTATCTTTTGTTCAGTGTAGAATTTTACCCATTATAAGGGGAGATGGGCTAGAGAAGGATTAGAAGGATTTTTCTCCAGTTCAGTGGTTTATCCAACCGCAGTGACTTTAAATGTTCTGTTTAGCATTCCTGGACTTTTTTTTTAATTGACTCAAAAGATGGTAGGACACAAATGGAACAGCAGTCTTTTAATAATTAAAAGCCACTGATCTTCCAGAAATGCCAGGAGGTGCCCCAGTAATATCACATGATGTGTTCTTTCCCATCCACCTGTTAATCATAAGGATCATTACGTTTGCATGTAAACAGCTATATGAATTTGTTGTTTTGTTGTAGGAGTTATCAGGGATGAAAATAGATGGCACTGGTTACTAGGCAATTTGTTTTGAAAGATGTGATTCTGGGAATTTTCATATAAACATTTTCACTTTCAAAATTCGGGGTGCAAATTTTGATCAGTTTTACTTTACCTGAACGAATCCTTCCCTAGCTTAATCACTATGATGAGGATAAGAAGTAAGGGTCTCCTCACAACATTTATCAATAATTCCAGCAAGGATCGACCTTAAAACCTGCTGGAATCAAAATATCAATTTCCCCTGTAACATGATATGACAATTCATACCATGCCATAGCCAAAGAATACCCAGAACATGGAGTTGTGGAAGTCAGAAGCAAAAACGTCATCTCCCCTTTTTTCTGTGTAATAAATTGCTGCTGCTATTTTGTTCTATTACATTTTTAATAGTTTGGAGCATTTTATGTTCTTGCTGTTTCAAATTGCATCATAAACCACATTGGGATAACCAGAGTTCGAACACATCCTAGGGTGGTGGATATGTTTGTAATCACAGAGGTGTAGGAAAAATACAGAGAACTCAGTGATACGAGAAAAGGCAATGCTTGAATTATTGGTTAACTGCTAGAGCATTACTTGATGAAGCTGATAAAGCCTATCCTTGACTTTGCCCAGCTGTAGTCTAATCATGTCCTTTGTATCTAGAGGAGAGGGAATTACAAAAGCTAGAGTCTGGCCCAATCTCTCCCTCCCTGTAATTCAGTCACTGGAAAATATGTTAGGTGTATTCCATTGCTTCACACATTGTAGGACTGAGATGTCTCTCAAACTGACTCATCTGAAGATTTCTGTGACATATACCAGCATCTTTTTTTATTCAGATTAAAAAAGAAGAGGTTGAAAACTGTGTTTCCTTAGGAGAAAAAAAAACCCTGCCAAATATTCATGACAGTGCACCACAACATTTGAGAAAAGGTCTTGACAGCTACATGTCAAGGCTTGTCAGGAATCGACTTTGCCCCTTTTGCCATGATCACAGAACAGCAGAACAGAAAAGATGACTTCCATAATTATACATCTGGATAGAAGTGTATCTACAGAAATTGTTGCTGGCTGGGAGAAAGCTCTGGAAAGAGCAGAAAAAAGAGTTAAATAGGACACCAGAGAATGTGCTGTGTTTAATATTTCATTCAGTGATAATGAATTATTGCTTAGAAGTTAGAAAGTAGCAGAAGGGAAGAGTGGGTCAGAAATTTTCAGCAACAGATACTTTGTGGTAATGTGATTTTTGACTCCAAATGTTTGATTAATACCAGGATTGGTATCTGAAATATAGAAAAACTGCCAAGATGTCTTAGGCTGCACCTGCACTGCAGAAAAAAACATGCAGTTTGACATTGCTTTAACTGTCATGGCTTAATGCTATGGAATTCTGGGATGTGTTGTTTTATGAGATGTTTAGCCTTCCTTGTCAGAGAGCTCTGGTGCCACAATAAATTATAAATTCCACGATTCCATAAGATGGAGCCATGGCAGTTAAAGCAGTGTCAAATTGCATTATTTCTGCAGTGCAGATGCAGCCTAACAGGCTTGTCATTATAAAAGATTTGAATTTGTATTCTAGCAACTATGAACTGTTTATCCATATAATCTGGTGTAGAGAAAGGAGTGAAGCCAGGCGAATTCCTTGTCCTCATGAATGAAAATAATTGATGTTGAGCACTAATTGTGGGTTATATTCTAGTTTTAATTCAAAATTCAGATCACACACATATTTCATTGTTTTTAGTTATTTATCATTATATTCATATACCCACTGTCAATTGCCTTGAGCAACTAAATGGAAATAAGATGTTTTTCAAGGAAAGAAATTTAAGTTAACAAAAAATTGAAGAAGACAGAATTGTATATGTGTGAAAAAATACCTGATGAAATCTCAGCTGCCAATTTCTGGCTGAAAAATTTCTAGTGCCCAGGAGTGCAGTTGGAATGCCTGTTGTCAAAGCCATTCCTTGTCCTCTGCTGTGTCTGCAAAAAGTCAAGAAAATGCCTCCAATGATCCATGGAGTTAGATTTAATTTTCCTTCAAGGTACAGAATCCCCCTGCCTTAATCTAGATTCTTCCATACTCCCAAGTTTTGGTTTTTCCTTACTAAAATAAAGTATAATTGAATAAATGCAGCATGAAATTCACAGAATCATCTATCAACAGAAATTTGGATTGTCAGGTCTCAGGGCACCAGCTGAAGTCTTAGGGAACTGTTGTTGGAACAATGTTGAACAGGCTTAGGTCATCTCCTGATTGGCTGAAATCACCATGTCTCTCTAATAGCTTTTTCTACTGTAGAATGTATCACATCACATTCCCATTGTTTTATGGCATTTGCAACTCCTGACACAAGGAGTGGAGTGCCAGCATCGTGACTCATAAATCTGCCTTGTCAGGAACAACACAGAGAAGAATATCGCACAGTGTTCTGAGAACGTTCTGGGAACCCAATGGGAACGGAACACATTTCAGTTTACCACACGTATGTGTTCCCATCGGGTTCCCAGAACGTTCTCGATGTGTTCCACATGCGTTCCAGGGTGGGGACGGATTAGATGTGTTCCCAGCGAGCTGTAACGTTCTCAGAACGTTCCTGTCCGGGATTGCTGCCAGCAATCTCTGACTTATGCTGATAACCAAGTCTGCACGTGAAAGCAAAACAAACCTTGTGGAGAAGCAGTCAAAGAGTAAGCCGAGGAAACAAGCCGGTGTCGGGGTTGCAGAAAGTCAAGCGTGCCAAAAGACGAGCCGAAGTCAGGAAGCCAGAAAGCAGCGTGGTCAAAACAGTCCGAGGTCACAATAGCCAAGAGATAACAAAGGTCCGGTCCGAGGTCAAGGTAGCAAGGTAACAAGATGTCTGGAGCTAGAGCGACAGCAATCACACCAAGGGCTCATGCAATAAACTCTAGCAACAAACTCAAGCCTCTCTTCCACTTAAATCAGGGAAGCTCTCCCTCGAGCCACCTGAGGCTGGTTTGCTAACTGTCTTTCTGCAATCCTCCTGGATCTGCGCCTGCAAGCACTGTCGGCCCTTCTCTCTTGATAAGAAGGTACTTGCAGGCATGCCTCATCTCCTGAATCACCACTAGGCTGTGGCACCATAGAAGGCCTTTCCTCAGCACTAGGACCTGGTTGGACCTCCTGCTCTGAGGCTGGGGAAGCACAGCTGGGGCCTGGCAGAGCAGAACTAACACCTGGCGTAGCCTCAATCAGCCCTTGCTCTGGAGGAGGCTCATCCTCCTCCTCATCCTCCGAGAGCTCATCTTGGCTGGCCATGACAGTTCCATAAGAAGTGTGTGCAGTATTCGTATCCGTTCCCAATTCCGTTCTCTCATTCGTCCGTCTCCTGATTGGCTGAAACAATGCCCTTCTCTTTAGTCCTCCAAAGTCCTAGAGCATACTAAATTTTTCATTGCTCTCCCATGTATGATGTGCCACCCTCTTTGACAAAATTAACATAGATTTTATCCTATTTTCCCCAAACTATATATATATATATATATATATATATATATATGCGCACATTGGCAATATGGTTCTAAATGTTGTGTATGTGTATATATGCATATATTTAAATATATGACTCTGTATGTGTTTGCTTTCTGCACACACAGACACACAAATACACACACACACACACACACAGAAACTATACATAAAATGGCTACTGTGTGCATATTTATGTGTGTGTGTGTGTCTCGGTTTGTTCTGTGCACACACCCAAACACCCAAAAATACAGACATATTTATATAGATAGAATTCATAGCAGTAAATTTCACAGGTTGAATGTTTGCAAACTTAAACGGAGTCTCAAAAGTCGAAGATACATTGTCTCGGGAATTGTCACAGTGACTGTGTCGCCAACAGATAGCAATGTGTCTAGAGACATTTTTCTGTAGCGGTGTGTTAATGGCCCGCCTCTGTTGGCTGTACACACCATACAGCATGATATCAGAGGGCGAGGGTTTATAGGACATCTAGGGACAGTGGCTGCAGTGAGACGGATGACCGGACACTACAACAGGGACAATCGTCCCAGCAGAGAGGAGGACCCTGATGCAGGGGTTTTTTTTTGCAAACAAATGTCCAAGGATGTGGTGGCTCGATTCCCTCCGTGCTTTTGGCAGATACTTCTGAGGCTGGCACCGGCTTGTACACAGCCCTCAAAATGAAATACGCATGCGCTACAGCAAAACGTTCTGGGAACGTTCTCAAGAAAAAGGGATGCGCTGTGCAGTAAAATGTGTTCCCGTAACGTTCTCATCATGTTCCACTTTCTTGAATGCAATAATACCCATTCCCAGTGTAACAGAAATTTCAGGAAACTTAAAGTTCTAGGACTGACAGAGCAAAGAATTGGCAAGAGGACCTAGTAAATTGAAAATCCATAAGTTTATTTCCAATTGTCGACAAAGGAAAACATTGAACTCAGTGGAATTCAAGTTCCAAAAAGCTGAGGCCCCGAACAAGACAAAATGGCTCTTTTTATATTATTGAAGACAAAGAAGCTTCTTCAATATACCTGATTGGCTAATTACAAACATACAGAATTCTTACAATCAGAACAGAAATACATGCTTACGTTAAAACTGCATCATCACTCCTTACCCCCTCCTTTAAGAATTTAGTAGCTGCCTTCTAACCTTGCTTCTGAATATCAACAATATATCCTTATCTCAGTAGTTTATGTTATGTCTTTTTTACTGGTGCCAGGTTCCATTTAGGTCAAGATGCACTCATTATTCCTTTGCTCTAGTTTTTTCTAAACTCCAAGCCTCTATTTTAAAAACTATCTTTCTGGCTGACAAAGGTGACTCCATCTTTCTATAGATTTCTATTTCAACAAGGAATTTCCACCACACCAGAACATTCCCAGAACGTTCCATCTCGTAACATTCTGAGAACGATATGCGATAATCTTCAGAACCTAGCAGTGAGCCTTCCACAAATCTCAGTAGCAATTCAAGGCCTGGACAAACACTCTACATGGCATGTGTGCTTTTGGTAAGACCACATGGGATGCTAGCCCCAGAGAATAATGAGAACTGCTATAACTACTAGGCATGTTTTGCTACCTAATTGGCTGCTGAAATTGTCTCGTCTGCCCATGGCCTCTGGTTGAAATCCAAAAACCTGTTCCTCAGATTTGGTCCTACAATTGCAGGGAATGGGATGTTGCTGATCTAGTAATCCAGAACAGAAGCATGGATTGCTGTAACTAGCACTGCAGAAAAAGGCTTATCCTCTCAACATTCAAGTTTAGCAGTCTTTTTCTTTTAAGGGCAGTCTTCTAATTTTCCTTTTGTAGATGGCTGACATAAACCAGTTTTGCTGATCTTAGGTAAAAACAGAGCTTGCTTTCACATTTCCTGCTGATGTTACTTGATCTGAACTAGTTGGCCTGACTTTTGAGAATCAAAGGAGAGACCTTAAAATAAATGAATGTGTTTTTTGTTGTTGTATTTCAAATGCCTCCTGGCACATCTCCCAGTGGAGCAGGCAAAGGCAAGTTCCTTTGCCTCGCTGAGTTTATGATGGGGGAAACATGCACAAGTGTTTTGAAACTCTGAAACCTGTTTTTCAAGGATGGTGCATCATTCATTAGCATGAGCCCAACTTCCTCCTTGACAGATATCCACTATATTTATTCAGCTGAAAAGGAAACAATATGTGGTTGCAATATGTTGTCTTCAGTTAAGCTCTTTCAAACAAATTGTGGCAGTGGAAGAGATCCTGTGATGAGATGATGAAGGAGGCTTCCCTGATATTTAATAAATAATAAATAATGAAACATTATTTATACCCACCCCTCTGTCCAGGACAATTGGGGCAGATTACACATTAAAACTTCATACAAAAAACCAATATCCCCGTTTCCCTCTCTCCCCTAAAATAAGAATTAAACAGTTAAACATTAAAAATAATCCAATTAAAACAATCCAATTAAAATAGACAGCATGTGATTGGGTACAGAGTATTCAAAGAGGAAGTCATGTTCAGTGTGTGGTTGGTTTTACTGTTCAGGAAAGGCCTGCCAGAAGAGATCTGTCTTGACAGCCTTTTTGAAGTGGCTTCATTGACTAGCTGGGTTTGGAGACTGGACTAGGATATTGGAAGATCCCAAAGATCTCAACTGAAGATGAATGGATATGTAAATTAGTAGAGTTTGAGGAGATGGATAAATTAACACAACTAATGAAAGCTAAAACCCAGTGAACAGTTCTTGCAAGAATGGAACCCACTTATAGCTTATTTGCAGCTAAGAGTGGTGGCATCAGCAGGCTTTGAAGTCTGATTGATTTTATTGAGGTTAAGAAGGAGACAATATTATAAAGAAAAGGTTTTTTTCTTCCTGTTTTAATTATAAGGAGTTAAAATGAAGAATAAGTTGAATACAGGAAGTTTATATATGAAAGGAATGGGGAAAAGGATCAAGGGATATGCTGTTTGTCTTGGCAAATGGGAAGTCAGTATTTGTTATCTTTTTCTTTATTTACAGTTTTGTTTTGTTTTTAGAGGGGGATATATGTATATAGAGGAATGTTGTGGGCTGTAGTGTCTTGTGCTTCTATTATGTGATTTGTATAGTGACAAATACGTGTGTGTTAATATATCATTAAAACATATTTTAAACAATAAAGAAAGATGTGAATGGAAGTATAGAGGGAGTGATTTAGGGGAGACAGGCCTTGTAAGACTGCAGCACTAGGGCAGTGATGACATCTCCAACCCATAAGCTCCTTCTTCTCCTTCTAAATTGCATTTCTGTATGCAGTTTATTCAATAAAATTACAATGGCAGCAATGGATTGGAAGAGCAGAAGTATCTTTTGTGTGCAAAGTGGACCACATAAAGGGCCTCTAAGCATTGCTGGTGTTTTACATTGAAATGAAATAATGTTCTGCTGGTGTCTGGTTTTATTGTTGTTGTCTGCCTTCAAGTTGTTGATGACTTATGGCAAGCCTATCACAAGTTTGTTGTGTGCCTTCAAGTTGTTAATGACTTATTGCAAGTATATCACAGGGTTGTCCAGGGCTGAGAATGTGTGATCCACCCAAGGTAATCCAAAGGGGTTTTATGGCTGAGTGAGGAATCAAACCCCAATCTCCATCCATGTCCCATGCTCAAACCACTGCACCACACTGGCTCACTGGTATCTGCTAATCTGGTATATTTGGACATTTTTCTTGTTGTGTGTCTTTAAGTCATTTCCAAGATATGATGACCCTAAGATGAACCTATCATGGGGTTTTCTTGGCAAGATGGATTCAGAGGAGGTTTGCCATTGCCTTCCGCTGAGACTGAGAGGATGTGACTTGCCCAAGGTCACCCAGTGGGTTTTATGGCCAAGCTGGGAAGCAAACCCTGGTCTCCAGAGTTGTAGTCAAATACTTAAAAGACAACACCATGATCCTTTGGTCTCTTTAACAATGTTGGAAAGTAGCAGGGACTCTTTACATCAGGTTGGGAATTTTGTAGCCCTTGAGATGTTGTTGGATTATATTTCCCATAGCCAATGGTAGGGAATGCTGCAGTTTGCAACCCAATAACGTCTAAAATCTCTCTCCCCCCCCCCCCCCTTTTATGGACATGATTTTACATCAAGATAGCAAGCATTTCTTACTAAGCAAACATTCCTTGTCATTCATGATACCTGCATCATAGTCTGAGGGAACTATAGCTGGCATGTAAATATTGACTAGTATGAAAATGCAATGCAATATTTATTTTGCAGGTGTTCCTTCATATGAAGGCACTAGTCAGTACACTAAGTAAAGTTCAGACTTCTAACACAATATCTTATATTTGTTATAACTACATGGAACTGGAGAAAGGGCTTTTCCTTTGCCAAAATGAGCCTCAACTTATTCATTTTCACTAATCTGTGACTGGAATCTGGGAAGATATCTAAGACTTGTTCTCCTGGAAGCAGAAGGTCGAGAAAGAGGTTACTTTAATTTTGAATTGACCATTAGTCTATCTGTTCTGTACTTGACTAATACCAATTTTCCCATGGCTAATACCTGAACTTTTTAAAGATGCTACTTTATACTGGGATTAGAACCTGAGATGTTAGGCATTGTGCTATTTCTGGACAATGGTGGATTTTATCTTAGAGTATTTAGTGAAGCAGGGAAGACCTTCATGGGGAAGGGATATAAATCCAGATTTCCTTTTATATATTGCCTTTGCAAAGAGTTCAGAGCAACATTCTGTCTTCACAGCAATGCACACAGATCACATTCATTAAATGAATGCAATGACAAAGAAGGGATTCTGTTCTACATCCAAACTGGGCATGCTCTCATCTTGTGCTCGATAGTCTTCTCAGGTTGTGACAACAAACTGACTTGTTCTCCAGACTGAAATTGAGGGGTTCTGTGGCTACAGAGGTGGAACTGTGGTGATAGCTTGTTTTCTCTGGGCATCCAGTTTAAGAACAAAGTAGAGGGGAATAGAGAGTAATGGAATGTGGTGGAAACTGATTGAAAGTGATGAAACCGTCAAAGCAGTTGCCTGGGGAAGGGGGAAACGAAAACATCAAGATTTTCTTTACACAAAGTTGAATGCAAACTCTTTCAAAGGGAGATAGGATAAGAATAAGTCGAACATTTCCAGATGAATTGCAAGCATGGTATAGCAGTGAGTGCAGTAGTTATTCCCCTCGATTCCCTGGCACCATGACCAGAAGGAACCTAGTGTGGGGAACAGAAAGTGCCCTTCCTACATAGAAAGTAGTCTTATACCATTATCTCAGACTACCAGCCCAGTATTGTCTGACTCACAGCAGGTCTGCAGGGCCTTTCACATCGCTTACAGCATGATACTTATCTTCAAGTAGAGATGCCATTCAGGGGTCATGGAATCTTAACACCTGAAAAATGCCCATTCAGGCTGTGTTTATAGGACTCCAAGGAAGGTGAGTCCACCATCCTTCAAGGCTGTCTATTCCACTCTCAAACAATTATTCCAGTAAAAAGGTTCTTCCTTATAGCAGTGGAATTTCTTGGAATTTGAATCTGTTGGTTCATTTTCTAGTTTCTGGAGCAGCAGAAAACAAACTCGTTCCATTTTCACATAACAACCCTTCAGGTATTTAAAAATGGTTACCATGTTACCTTTTAGTATTCTCTTCTCCAAGCTAAACATACCCATGAAAAACAGCTTGTACCCCAGGGCCTTTTTGTTTTCTCCTCAGAGCCTCATAAACCCTTGCAAGATGTTGAAGGCTGTAGTATCATTTTTTCCAACATGGATCAGGATGAAGGAGTAATAGTCAGTAGGCTTGACCAACCTCTCTGTTACATCTTTGTCATTTTGTTGAACCCACAGATCACTGTATCTGTTCCTCTCAACAGAGAATCACCTATTACCACTACATGTGACTTCTTTCTCCAGGAATTTAAAGGCGCTCCATAGAACCCACCAAGGTCAATTCTATGCTTTCTGAGGACTGACACTATTGTTCCTGTTCTTGTGTCTCATAATCACTGATTAAGAGGATAGTTTGGAGATTGTGTAGCTGCAAACGTACAATGTGATAATTCTTGATAATTCTGCCATTGTGTTTCACATTCATCCAAGCCTCTTATTTTGAGGAATTGTCTCCCTCTCCAAAAGCATCCCCATTTCTTGCTCCTCCAGAAGAGTCTGTGCCACTCTTTCCAAAAATGCTTCATCCTCTTTGAAAAACTGAAATGTAGGTACACGAGCTTCAAGTTGTAGCATCCTCTCATTCAAGAAGGCAGACGGTTTGCACTTGCTACAGATATAGCCCTTCATATCTTCTAACAAGAAAATAAACGTGGCACAGATGCTGCAGATCACTGCAAAAATTATGTCTTCACCCATGTTTCTCATCCTATATAGGCAGTTGTGCAGCTTACCAGACCTCCCCCTCAAAATCCCCAGGAAAATGCCCACAAAAATCCCTGTTTTCTCTTTCTGTTTGCCCGGCTCTAGAAATGCAAACAACGCCGAGCCAAGTCAGTGACTAAATAGAAACCTGCCCTCTTAGACCATGTGTTGGGAAGAGCACATAGTTCCAAAACAAAGAAAAATACCCACACAAACCTCCAAACAGGGCAGTTGAACAATCAACCCTGAATCCTCGAAACACAGACTCACATTATTCTATTCCTCCTTTTTATGAAGAGCATAATTTATAATGGGTAGAGAATCTCACATCCCAAGACCAAAATCTGGGCCTCTAAGCCATCCCTTTGGGGTTCCCTTTATGGTCAACTCCCTTACTCAAGCTATTATCATTTGGTGGTTTCCAGACTTTATACTGTATAGTCTTTTTTCCCATTCTGAAAGATTGAAATACTTGTCCTCAGGCTTAATTACTCACAGAGTTGTAAGTTAAAATATGCTGGTAGTTTTACTCCCACCTTTTGGGCTTTATCTGTGTCTGCCACTTAAATGTAGTCTCTGAGAAATTTCTTAGAATGGAATTCTGCTCTTGATTTAGGGTGGTTCCCCGACTCTAATTTATACTAATAAGGATGTTGGTTTCTGAGTGTCTAACCTTATGTGGACAAAGAGCACCAACTGAAAAAGGGAGATATTTAGCAAGGTTAGAGAAATCCTAAATACATTGGTTAAAAGAAAGAAAGAAAGAAAGAAAGAAAGAAAGAAAGAAAGAAAGAGGGAACGAGAAAAAAACAACCTAATAAGGACCGAACATGATCAGTTGCCTCAGTACACTGAGTTATGTCTTAGAAGGAACAAAAACAAAGTTATGAGAGTGGAAATGGAGTGGAGTATCTTGTAAGGGGCATGGGTGGCTGGCTGGGTGGCTATCTGGAACAATGAATAGGAACGTATCACACTATAACATTTTGGTGCAAGTCCAATTTCTGTGCTTCACTACTATTCTCCATCCTTTCTTACAACCCCCACACTAGTAATATACACAACCCAGATCACAATGTTCCATAAGCAGAGAACAATGTGCAGCCTGCTGAAAGGCATTCCTGAAACAGATAGCTGCAGGAGATATATGCAAGCTATGCAGTTGTCATGCTGCAAGGGGAAGCAAGATAGAACTCACTTAAGATGTTAAATATACACTTGGTTAACTCATTATTGGATTTTCAAATACAAATGGCATTTTAATACCATAGTCAGAGTCACCATGCTACAATAGTTCTGATTTCAGGATATAAATCTGGACAGCAAAGAAAAGTGGCAGGAAGAGAATTAATTCATTTGAAATACAGTGCTGGGGGAGAAATCTGAGAATACCATGCCAAAAACACAAAGAAATGGGTCTGAAAGTAACTCAAGCGTGAACAATTCCTAGAAGCCAAAATGAATAAGCAGAAGCTATTGTCCTTTGGACATACCATGAGATGACACAGCTTGCTGGGGAAAAAAACCTGATAATGCTCAGTAAAGTTGAAGACAGTAGGAAAAGAGGAAGACTAATAGTTTGATTCAATAATGGAAGTCAAGGACCTGAGATTGCAAGACCTGGGCAGGGCTGTGGATTACCAAGTCTCTTGTGGAGGTCTCATCCTTATAGGTTTGCAGTACACCAAGATCAACTTGATAGCAAATTACAACAATACAAAGACACACTAATAATGTGTGCTAATAATGAACAACAAAAATGTGGAACTGTATAAAGAAATTCCTGATACTACATCAGACTAATGGACAATTTACTCATCACAGGCATAGTACCTGACTGACTGTATGTCTGAAGGTCTCTAAAATAAAGAAGTCTTCTTTAAACATTTTTCAAGAGAGTCTTGGTTTGAACTTGAGAGCTTCTAGAGTGTAAAGTATTTTGTAATGCCCTTTGAAGCAATAACCAGAGAGCTGTACACATAAATAGAATATTTTACTTTCAAATCAGGCCATGCTCCAACAATTTCAGAAATGTTTTAAAAAGAAGGGTCAGAAGGAACACAGGAGGTATGTAATGAAAACCACAAACTTGCCCAACTAGAATGGGGTCACCCATAGGTTCTAGCACAAATCAAGTCAAAAATTTGACATAGCTTGTAAATTAACCTTGAGTGAATCCATACATAGATACTTTGAGCAGTGGAACCAAAGCAGAAACTCACTAGTATCAAAGAGTTCTGCTGTTTTTGTCAAAACATGGCTATTCCTTTGGAAAACATATTGCCACATTTTGTTCATTTATACTATTTCCTCTTCAAGATTGGGCTCAGGAAATCACCCTCTCCTGGAGCAAGTTTCTGACTCTTTTATAACTTAGTGGGTTTTGTTTAAAGGATGCTGAAAATATTAAATCAGATAAATACTTACGGTAAGTGGCACTACTATGGGAGAGAAGGCAGATAGTGTACCTGAACTATGATGGAAAGTCCAAGACAAATGGTTCACTATGAATCTAATTTTGCCCACAAATACATCCATCAAAGGGAGGGGGAGTCAGGTTTGACCCACGTAAGAAAAAAATGGGACTTCCTTCTCTTTGTGAAACAAGACCAGACAGTTTGGTATAGCAGTTAGAATGTGGAACTAGGATTTGGTAGATCCAGGTTGTCATTCATTCTGAGTCATGAAACTCAGTATGCCATTCAGAGCTGGTGCCAAAACAGGTGCCTAAATTAAGAATGTAATTTGCAAATTTTCCATGGGGTCTAGGAATATTTCCAAGGGACACCATGAGCCCTTGTGAGAAACATCCATGCACCTGGAGAGGAAGGTTTCCAGGTCAACTGGCCTATATCCTAGATTCATTTCACCATTCTTGATTTAACATGACATTTTAGATCCAGTAAAGCAGGTTTTTTGGCTCTTTCTCTTTCAATACAGATAAAGGTTGAAGAAAGATAATGGTTTTAATGAGAGCTGCAATTAATTGCTTTCCATGATGGTTATACTATTTGTTTTGTCTCCTTGCTACCTCTGGTGGAGGGATTCCCAGTGCGTGCTATGGTCTAATCAGTTGCCATCTGTGGGCGGGGCTGGCGTTCCAGGCTGCATCCGGGGCGGAGTTTACTTCCTCTTGACTCTGGAACACGTGTGCCACAAAGAGAGGACACAGGTTGCAATGCAACAATAACTTTAATTAACCAAACTTTTCCTTCTCCGGATAACAGTCAAACAAAACACAACAGTGGGCTGTTAAGGCTCCTAGCCCCTTTCCATTAAACTCTCCCGTCCGGGCTGTTTTACAGGGAGGAGTCCACCTCTGCGGAAATAGGACTCCTGCGATGTTTCTTGTGAGGTTCCGTTTTCGCTTTTTCCCGACCTTGAGGCAAGGGCCCAACCTCCCAACGTTCCCCTCTCGGGTCCCACCACTCGTCCTCTAAGTCCGGTAACTTGCGAGCAGTGCAAGCCTCGGCGTTGGGAAAAGGAAAATCCCCCTCCTCCCGTGGGTCCCGCAATTGCATCTCTTCGTGCGGTCCTCGTCTTGGGCGCGTCCCTCGATGCCTCAGTGATACTGGGGTACCGCTCCGCCCTGGACTCTGTCGTACCTGCCCTTTCCCTCTCTCGGCTGCCACTTCCCATCCAACTCTTCCGCGTCCCAGCCTCCTCGCCTGCTCTGGCCCTGCCTCTTTTATCCCCCCAGGGACTATCTCTGCCTCTCCCTCCAACTCCGCCCCCTCGCTCTCCTTTCCCCAGCTATCTCCCATCCCCAACTGGTCCTCCTTAGCCTCCTTATCCCTCCCAGCAGCTATAGCCTCACTACACCATCATGGGTGCAAGGGATATATATGTGCGTGTGATGTGCTTGTGTAAAGATGTCTTGGTTCTCTGCTTATACATGCTTGTTAAAATTGCAACTGACAATGTAAATAGGAATTATAGCAGTAAGAATCAGTGTTGTTTAGTGGTTACAGCACTGGACTATGATTCTGGAGGCCAGCATTCAAATCCTGGCTTGGCCATGTAAATCCACTGGGTGACCTTGGGCAAATCACACTCTCTCAGTCTCAGAGGATAGCAATGGCAAATCCCCTCTGAAGAAAACCCCATGATAGGTTTGCCTTAAGGTTGCCATACAGACAATGCAACCAATAATCAATTTAGAACATGCAATTCTACAAGAAGGTTGCCTTTTAAAAACAAACAAACCAGGGCTCTCCAAAAGTGTAGTATTCTGAGTTTATTAGATGTCATAACATTTTTTGAAGAACACTTGTAATAAGTTGGAAAGTGTTCATAAGAATCATACAGGTAAAAAGTGTAAACAAACTATGAGAAGGTTTTATAGAGAATCCACAGTATCTGTAGTTGAATAATTATCTCAGCTAGTTGTTTTAAACTGGATTGATTTTACATTTTAACATAATGGATCCTAAATTTTTCTATTTTGCTACTATTTAGTTGTCCCAAGGGAATATAGCTTCAGTTTATCAGAGTATGCCTCATTTTAGAAGCATGTGTGGTTACGTAGTTAGGTTTCATCAAAGGATTTCACATGTCAGCAGAGTTTAAATTGCACTTCTTCCCCAATCCTGCTGGTGCCCTCATGGTTGCTGTGTAGCTGATATGATTAGTACAAGTCTTCAGAAAGCTGCTCCCTTGTTCTTGAAGCTGGGATCTCAAATATCTCTCCCAAATCTCAAAATTATGTTTGCATAACTTTGCGGGATTTGAGCCTGGATTACATGTTCTGAATTTCAAAACTAAATAAGAACCCAAATTTAAACACTAGTCTGACTCATAAATAATTCCCTTCCTTATTGCAAATACGATGAATGTAGACCTTGAATATGATTTTAAAAAAAATCTTGACAGGCTTAAGAATTGTGTACTGGGGCCCACCATCTGCCAGTTTAAAAGAAGATGTTAGTTCTTGCTTTCTTAATTTTTCATATAAATAATAATTATTATTTATTTATATTTTCCTGCCTCTCCCTGCAGATCAAGGCAGGATTACAACCTGATAAAAATACAAACAACAACAACAGTCTCAAATTAAAACCTAAGCCTTATCATAATACGACAGTAAATAACAGTTAAGATTACTCAATAGACATGGTCAAAAAGAGTGGAACATTGGGTGGATGGCTATCTTATACAGGGTCCAGGTAGGGTAGGAGCAGGCTTCTTTTAGCTCTCCTTGGGATGGACTAAGCTTTTTGTCTTTCACCACTCTATTCAAAGAAGGAAAAGGTTTCTTTTTTGGTAGGAGTCAAGGTACAGTAATTACATTGCACTGTGGATAAGTTCACCCAACTTTTTGAGGTCAATTTTTTAACTAACATTTCAAGTATATACAGTACCTACTTTGGGGGGTAATAGAGGTATAACAAAGCCACATTTCAAAATTAACATCATGAGAGTGAACAAAATAATGCCATTGGTGCAATTAGGAATAGTTTCTAGTTACAGCCCCCCCTTCTCTGGTTTCCCTTTCATGCATTTGAAGATTTGTGGATTCGATCAATATTTTATCTCCAGGGATCTCTAGGTCCGCCAAGGTGATTCTGTGGTTAACTTCTGTTGGAGTCATGCTGGAGGACCTAGAGATTCCCGGAGAAGTGCTTACTGGGGGTCCAGCACCACTTTCTCCTCTGCCTTAGCAGCATTGAAATGACTGATCTGCCAGTAAGTGTTCTGACTTTCATTAAGGCGTGATCCAAAAAGATACACAAGTTGACAACAGAAGCTCCACTGACTTGCAAAGGCAAGAAAAAAAATTGTTGTGAAAGAAGTTTATCCCCCTACAGTAGTGGTGTCACCCTCCCCTTCTTAGGGTATCACTTGGTGTGGTCTGAATCCCTTGCACCCCTCTAGTAATGCCTTGGCATGGCATGTTTATGCAGCCTCACTACTGAATCATAGAGAACCAGAGCTGACATCTTTCTTTAACTATGTATTGCAGAAAAGAGAAGTAATTGCTGGTCAAATATCTTCCAGGAAAGCTTTCCATCATTACTGACTTTTTATCTGAAAAACTTCTGATTATCCAAAGAACCTCATTATCGGAGGCAAACCAGAGTTTCTGTTTCTAGCCAAACTCAGTGCAGTCCACCCTTAGTATCCACGGACTTGCCATCCTCAGATTTGAGTACCCACGAATGACAAATCCACGTTGTCACCAATGCATTACAGGAATTCTGTAAAGCTAAAATGGAATTCACTTGCTCACAGCATCAGGGCTGTGCTTCCACTGAGGGTGGTGTGGAAAGATCTGTCTGTCTATCCTTCCACCTGCAGTGCCTTGGGCCCCCTCCGGATCCTGCCTGTGGGTCCCCCTCAAATCATGTCAGCTTGGTTCCTCTGTCTCTTCTGGTTCCTCCCTTGCCCCAATGAGCCAGTGGCATGGCAGCAGCATGCATGCACCACTATTGGGGATAATGGATGGGATTTGAGCATCCACAGGTTTTGGAACCAAACCCAATAGATACCAAGAGCTCACTGTAATTCATCCTAAAGGCTAGTAGGATCAAGCCATTGGATAAGTTATTACCCTACAACCTGGAACATTCCTGATCTTACCTGATATTGAAAGCTACTCAGTGTTGGGCCTATTTGGAGATGACCATTAGGGAAGAACAGGAATTTCCAGGTAAGGCTAGGAATGAATCCTGCTGAAAAGTCTGGACTGGACTGCCAGACAAAGTTGACAATACTAGGATAAATGGATCAGTGCTTTGGATCAATAAGACAATAAATGGTTCAAGAAGGCAACTTCCTATGTTCATATCTGCTTAATTAGTGAGTGGAATAATAAATGAGAGTGTTATTTTAAAAGGCTGACAATTACTAGTGGATAGAACAAAAGAACTGAGAATGTGAACCAGAGTTATTATTGAATATTGAAACAGCTAAAGGGCTGTTAACTGAAATAACACAATGGAGGCAGAAATTCATAAAGAGCAGAAGAAAAATCAATATAAAGCACATTTGGTTTTGGTAAAGCCTCCAGTGAAGAGCGATAACATGGACAGCCAGAAAAACAAACAAATTGGTCCTTTACCAGATCAAGCCTGAACTTTTCCTGGAAGCAAAGATGATGAAACTGAGATCATTGTACTTTGGCCACATCAAGAAAAATGGCAATAATGCTAAGGAAGGTAGAAGGCAACAGAAAGAGAGGAGGAACACATGCTTGATGGATAGACTCAATCAGAGAAGTCACAAGCCTGGATTTGCAGAACCTGAGCAGAGCAGTGGAGGGTGGGGGAGGGGGCTTGCATCCACAGGGTTGCAAAGTGAAATCAAAATATATAGCAATATCTAAATCTAAATGTTTAGTGATAAAGATAATTGGAGTTGTGTATTATTTTCTGTCTCAGTAACAAGGATGTACAGGAAGCCTCTGTAAATTTTGCGAGAGGTAAGGAAAGATATATATGTGTTGTTGCCAGGAACAGTGCTTGATGCTCCATAGAACACAGAAGTTTTGTCTGCCAAACTATCACAAGATTGTATGTGATCAGAATGGCTTCTTCCTCCCAGTACACATGATTTGGGAGAAAACAGAGTGAGAACAAGTTCACAAGCAGGTTGGCACAAACATTTGAGTGAAGTCAAGGGTCTAGAACAAGCTGTGCTGTTTATAATTGGCAGTAACAAGGTCAGATAAAATCTGTGGTATGTGACGAGTTTAAGCTGTAACTGAAATGTGGAGCTATGCTCATGGGACTCTTTCCCTTGTGATTTGTTAACAAAAATGGCTTAATCTAATAATTTCCTTTCCAGCGCACATAAATACACCCCCACATACTTTACACACCAGAGATCTGTGCATTTAAAAAATGACAGCTGTCCACCAATTAAAGAATGTTAAGCTGATGAATCATTTCACCTTTCAAACATTTAATTGATTACTTAATTAAATTTAAACACATTTTCAGATCATGAGTAAAGGTGGCTTTTGGAGATGCTGAAGGTAGTGTAGAAATATTCAGATTAATACACAAATTCATTGTGAGAAAAAAGGACTATCCTTAAGACTCTCTTTTTCATTGCCCAGAGCAGTAGCTCCTGTGAACCTTCAGCTACTAGCCCCATGATAAAAGTATTGGTTTGTCTTTTTAGCTGTCCATGGTATCCAGCCCCAAATGAGTTGATTTTATTCCTATCACCTTTCTTCATTGTCCAGCTTTCACAATCCCCCATAGAAATGGGACTATGATGGCACGAACAATTCTAACTTTAGTATTGTGATATATCTTTGTCTAGTTCCTTCATAGCCTTTCCAAGTCTTAAGTCTTCTTCTGATTTCTTGATTGTTGTCTCCATTCTGATTAATGACTGAACCAAAATACTATATGGAAAATCTTGAACTATTTCAATGTCTTCATTGTCTGCTTTGAAGTTATGTAAATAAGATGAGATCATTATTTATGTTTTTCTTAATGTTCAACTGTCAGTCAGTGGAACTTGATAAGCCACCACTTGTATATATTGGATTGATTCAATGCGTCTATGCTATTTGGGACTAATAATTGGATTTAGGCCATGGACTGAAAAATATGCAATGTTTAAACTGGGCACTGAGCATAGGCAGTGTTTTAATAATTAAAGAGGGGGAGAGATACATTCTCCTTCCTTTAGAATTAAGGATTATGATTATCCTGCCCTCATACATCTTTCTTGATAATCTCACAGTTAAAAGAAATGGCAAAATTTTATATATCAACATACTTGTAAAAGCTGAAACTCTGCATCAAAAGCTAGCCAAACAGCCAGCCCAAAATATTAACCATTTTAATCCAATTATATTTCCAGGGAATGTTCAGGTCTTGCTGTACCTCCATCATCACCACACTGAGAAATCTGTAGTGTGTTCTCTGTAAACAGAAAATAATGAAGCAATTTCAATCAGCACTTTGAAATGGTTAGCTTGATTATAACCTTGAAGGTTGATGTTTTGCTCATAAAATGTCAACTGTAATGGCATGTTCAAAACACATTTTGTCTGGACCCATAAAACAAAGAATACTAACAGGAGTTGAATTTACAAGAAGTGAAGTGATTTGATGTCACCCCATTTCAATTTGAGCATTAGATTTGGTTCAAGATACAAAAAAGTTAGGGAAGAAAGATATTAAGCTATCAATTTGAGGGGAGAGTGTAGGCCATCCTTATCCTCCTAAAAGCTTCCCCAGACCTTCAGAGTGATCTATTCAGCTGGCCAGCAAATTTGAGAAAGCAGCTGATAGTAGTACAGCTACCAGGGCTTCTAGAACTATCTCACATTGAGGAATACTCAGAATGAGGCATTGTTTGGCAGGTTTGGAAGATGTTTCTGCCAGCTGCTTTCCTGATCCTGCAACCATCACAGAAAATTGGCTTGAAGCCCCCATCACACTAATGCCTTGCTCTGACAGGTCTCTGAAGTAAGGCATTGTGAATAAGGTGACCATGGAAGTGGTCTAGTGGGCTCCTCAGAATGAAGCCTGATGTCTGATATCATCTGATCTAACACCACATGAATGATGCAACTCCTCTTCCCAAAGGGAGTAGTAGTGCTGGACCTTTTCTTGATCAGGCACCACCACCAATCTGGTGCTGCCACTGTTTTCATCAATGATTGTCGTACAATGGGCCCTTGGTATCCACTGGGATTCTAGTCCACCCTGTGCATACCAAAATCCCTGGATGCTCACAATTTATACAATACTCAAGTTATATACAATGGGGTAATAAAATGGTGTCCCTTATATAAAATAGCAAAATCAAGGTTTGTTTTTTGGATTGTGTGTGTGTGTGTGTGTGTCAGTGTGTGTCAGCCCATGGATGGTTGACTCTGTGAATACTGAATCTGTGGATAAGGATGACTGACTTTAAAGAATGTAGTTGTGAATACTTCTTTGATCTAGATTGCAGAGAGGGTGTTGGTCATTTTTAATAGGGGCTTACAGTATAAGCCTCTACAAAGGGATTGCCAAGCCTCATCTCCTGTCTGAGCAGTCACCCAGCCCGTGAGCTGCCAATAACAACAACTTTTTACTCTTACCTGCCTCTTCCCAAGGCTTAAGACAGGATACAACACAAATTAAAACACATAAAACATTTTAAAGACATTAAGTTAAAACACATAAACATAGGACACACTAAAATCACCAACAGTATTTTTTAAACGATAGAGATTCAACAAAGATCAAACAAAGAAAAGAGGAATGTTAATACAGATGGTGTAATGTAGCTAAAGCACTTTAGTATATTGACTATAATGCTTGTATAACATTTTTAAAAACTCTCAGTGGAAATGGGTGAAAATTAATTTCTGAAGTATGCGTGAGACCAGATGTGACACGCGATGAGTGTGTGTGTATGGTGGGGGGGGAGAAAAGTATACATTGGCAGGGGAAGTGAGGGAAAATCCAGCATATTTCAAGAAAGAGACTGGATGCACTTTGTAAAGTAGCAGGTACAGTCGAAACAGACATAATTGGAAACTCTTGAGACTTCCATAGACTTCCCTCGCCCATCTGGAGATACCCTCAATTTCACTTGAAGTTTCCATTTTCACGTGCACCATGCCACGGGCACTGAATGTCAAATATTCCTTTGATTGCTCTTTAAAAATGATGTTCATTATAACAGAGAAGAATCAGAAAACCAGACAGTAACTGGACAATGGCAAACCAAAGAAAAGAGAATATTGCATCCAGACTACCTCATAAAATTTGTAATCAATGATAGTATATATATATTTTGAGGACCGTTACATATAAACAACCCATCAGATTGTTTCTGGGCACAGCTCCTAGCTGGCAGATACTTGCTTACACACTCTATGTGACAAACATTCACTCTCTTTCATATTCTTCCATTTCACCAAACTTTTTTTTTAAAATACACCCCCCCCCCCCCCCCCCTTTAACTTCAAACTTTAGCCTTAAAGTCCAAAGACAGGTGTGAATGTGTAAGCATTCAGAGTGGCTTTGGAAAACTGACAACAGTAACATTACATATAGTCTCCAAACTTTTACAGATGTAAACCAGGAAACATGTGGCCAAGTAATATTAGAATGTGGTTAAGGGGGCAAAAGGTATAAATGTGGAAGGACAGACAAGCTGGAAGAGACTGCTATAGTTTCCTTTTGCCTAACTCTATAGGAAAGGGCAAGATTCTGCCCCCTTTCTGAGTTAGTTGAGTGGAAACTACTTTTGCACTTTGAACAGTAAGCCAAGGACAAAGAGGGAAAGTTGCAAGAGGAAAAACTGGGACATTTTAAAAGCAACTGAAAAAGTGGGAGAATAGAGGCTTAATCAGGTCTGTCCCTGCCAAAGCAGGACAGTTAGAGGGCATGGTATTATATGCTTTGAACAGGCACACCAAACTGATGGTGCAGTGGTTAAATGCCTGTATTGCAGCCACTCATTCACAAACCGCAAGGTTGGGAGTTCAATACCAGTCAAGGGCTCAAGCTCAGTTCAGGCTTGCATCCTTCTGAGGAGGTTGCTAAAATGAGTACCCAGCTTGTTGGGGGCAATTAGCTTTCACTTTGTAAACCGCTTAGGGAATGCTAAGTGTACTGATAAGCAGTATAGAAATGTACTTGCTATTGTTATTCGTATCTAGATAATAAACATGATTGGTTAAACTCTTGTTACCAATATGCAGAGGAATCTTGTAGCACCTTTGAGCCTAAGAGAAAGAATAGTACAAGCTTTCCTAGTGCCTAGGCATAGAACATTACAAGCAGGCTGTCTGTGTGAATCGCAACTGAAATGCAAAACTTGTGGATGTGGTGGTGAGATAGCAAGTTCAGTTCAGTTTCATTGGGAGACAAAGGCAGGAGGAAGGATGTTGCCTAAAGTCAAGGCGAGTAGATGACCATATGAATGGTGGTGGGAGTTATCAGAATGTAGTTTGATGCTGGCTGGGAACCAGATAGGCGACATTATTTAGTGGTTGGCATCACGCTACGTTCCAATAACTCTCACCACCATTCATATGGTTATTTACTCACCTTGGGTTTAGACAATATCCTTCCTCCTGCCTATGAAGTTGATCACACCGGGGTTAAAACGTTCCCCAGTGTGTTCTAACGTGCTCACTTGCGGGTGCGCACAGAACATGATGGGAACGTGATGGGGCCAAGAACCCCATTTTACTGCACACTGGAACGCCACCTTTACCGCCGGGTATTCCAATCGTGTTCCCATTGAATTCCAGAGGGCGCCATTTCTGAGAACTGTTTTAAAGTGTTTAACACGCATGGGCAAGTTAGAACGCACTGGGGAATGTTTTAACCCTGGCGCGATAAACATTTTTGTCTCCCAGTGCAATTGAACTGACCTGAACTTGTCACTTCATCACTACACCCACAAGTTTGCATTTCTATTTCCAGCCTGTTTATAAAGGTCAGTTCTTAGGCATTTAATCTATGCATTTTAGGAAACAGATTTGAGTCTACGAAAGCTTATGCTACCAACTTCTTTCTTTCTTTCAGTCTCAAAGGTACTACAAGAGTTGCACAAACACAGCTGTCTCTTTGAATTTTTATTACCAATGTTAGGAACCTTTTTGCTACAGATACTTGCAAAATCTAACACGGATTCTTAATACCATGCCCTTTTCTCTTTGACAGTACTGCTGTCCTCCTGTTCAGCTGTAGCTGGATTGTTTTTGTTCCCAAAAAGAATATAATCACTAAGTGCATGGCTGCTTTTTTTTCCATTCTACTAGGACAAGTTGTGAGTTGTCTATATCTTGTTACAAAATGTATTAATGGCTCTTGCAATATGAAACAGTATATCATATATATTACACATGGTTTTATTCCCTTCTCTTCTCTAGAGGACATACAGCTGAATCATCAGTCATAGTGAAGAGGTACTCTGTATTCTAACATTAGAAATAGTAATAGTCAGTAAGAAAGTCTTACAAGTCTAGTAGTCACTTGTATTTTGCCTGGCAGCATGTCTCCAGCATCTCAGGAAAAGTCTTTCCAACCCTAGTACCTAAGATTCTTCCACCACCATGGCAACTGATCATTTAACTATGTTGTAAATAGGATAGGGAGGTGTGTGTGTGTAACTATTATTATTATTATTGTTGTTGTTGTTGTTGTTTATAGTGCCGTAAATTTTGCATGGCACTTTACAACCCAAGATTAAATTGAGCAACAATTTCTTTATAAGAACTATTTCCTCACAGCCTTCATTAAGAAGCTGTTTTGCTGTTCATATCACTGAAATAAAAGTAAGCCAGAGGGGAGGATGATTTTATTTATTTATTTATTTATTTATTTATTTATTTATTTATTTAAGGCCAAGGACACACCCATCTGTCACAGAAAGAATGCAGATTTCCCATTCGTTAATCTTGGCATAAAATTATTCTCAAGAAACTGGCTATTCAAGCAATCTAGGAAGATTTTATTTTTAAAGTTGAATGGAAAGAAAATGCAAGAATACTCACAAAACAACTCTTTAGTTTATTAAAAAGGGAGGAAAGCAGAAACTTGGCAGTAAAAATTGCAGAACTGCTCAAGCTGATTCATTTTTTCACAACGTGACTGAAATAAAATTGTCAAGAACAGTTGAAGAATACAAGTTCTCAGAGTCCTTTGCTCCAGCTATTCTTAAAAACTCCAAAATGTCACTACCCAGATGGTTTCTAGATACTCTTGACCCTGGGCCAGCCCCCTCTGCAACCATGAGCTATGATAAGCAGAGAGACTGATAAAGAGAGAAAGGGAGATCATGTTACATTTCCCTTTAAAAATAAAACAGAACAGTCCTACCTTGGTTATAGGATCATTTATTTTTATTTATTTATTTATTTATTTTATATGTCACCTTTCTCCCAAATTGGACCCATGGCAGCTCACAAAAGATGTTTAAATATAACAATAACAACAGCAGCAGCAGCAATAAAACAGAACAAATTTAAATCACAATTAAAACACCACAGTAATAAGTCAAAAATCTAAGATCCTTAAAAATACCAAGTTAAACATATAAAACCATTTAGAATTGGGCCAGTCATGTAAGACTTGATGCATTGCAGTGGGATACTGTTGTATTTTGCATTCATTAGCAATGTGAAATGCAGGCATTATTTTCATCAAAATCTTAATTAAGAAACAGTTGCATCAACTCTCTTTTTTTCAGTTACAGTACTTTTCTCTCCAGCATACCTTTGCTCATACAGGTCTACTGCCAGTTCCTCTTCAGAGAAAACTTCAGTAATATACTATAAATCTTTACTAATATGTTACAAGTTTGCCACCCCACAAATATTGATCACTGATACATATTACTTGGGGTTAGGGTAGAATAGGAATATCAGGTTGCTGCTGCTGCTGCTGCTGTTGTTTTAAATAGCATTTCAAGCTCTGTCCACTTTCTTGGAGGGCAAGAAAAAGACGTGTCATATAGAGTGGCCAGATGCAAAAAGAGGATGCTAGAGCAAATGAATTTTCCTTTTTCTTCATTAGGAAAACTGCAGGAGCCCTCTTTTACATCAGACTAAGCAATTACAAGGCATTCACTATGTGTGGATGACAGAGATCTCCAGGAAGACTGGTATGCGTGTCAAACTATCCAGGATCATCAGCATTCCATTTTGTGTTTACAGTGACCCTTGAAATTGGTCCAGGGCTGCTGCTGGACTGCAGAATTAATGCAATCACCACTTTAACTATCGTGGCTCCATTGTATGGAATCTTGGGATCTGTAGTTTGTTGCAGCACAGAACTCTCTGACAGAGAAGGTTAAATCTCTCACAAAACTACAAATCCCTGAATTCCATAACACTGAACCATGGCAGTTAAAGCAGTATCATAATGAATTAATTCTGCAGTGTAGATGTAGTCCAGGGAAACAAACTGGCGGTTATCCTATGTAAGAAGCAAACACTATGTGACTGGAACTCCCATTTTTAAAACCTTAAAGCAATCTATAGTTTTTGGTGGGTTTTTTGGGCTATGTGGCCATGTTTATTCCTGACGTTTCTCTAGCACCTGTGGCTGGCATCTTCTGAGAATGCTGACATGGAGGAGAGTGGGGTCTCTTGGCACTCACATTTCAACGGAGTAGTGGAATACTGCAAAGCTAAAAGCAGTGAGGAGGGCATGAAAGTCTCTCGTATCATCTGGCCTTAAATGGGAATTTGGGTCTTGATTACCAGATCAAATCAAATCAGCTTTTCTTGCCCATACATTCCAAGAGAGAACAAGAACTGATTTTGCAGTTTATGAAGTTTTCACACCAGTGCTTACCGTGGATTAAGCGCCGGTAAAGCACCAGTAAAACGTCCCTGAAGCACAAGGGTGTGAAAGCCGATTGTGCTTTTGAAATGGCAGTGAAGTGTCCTCTCGTCTCTACTGTCCTTGAATTGTTGATGGAGCAGCCATTTCCTATTAACGCAAAGTTCCCGTTAATAGGAAATGGTTGCTCCATGAACGATTCAAAGATGGTAGAGGCGAGGGGACACTTCACTGACATTTGAGAAGTGTGACCATCTTTCACACCTTCACGCTTCAGGGACGTTTTACCGGCACTTTACTGGCACTTAACTCACGGTAAGTGCTGGTGTGAAAATCTTAGTTGTCTAAGTTAAGATACAAACTGCTGAACCTGTCAGGATAGATGTCATGTCCCCAAAATGGTGCACAAGGATCTCCCCTGATGTTTGCCAATTTTATTCTAATTATTTTTGAGGCAGAAATTGAATTCTATTGTTAAACTAGGTTGCTGAAAAGACAGAGATGCAGATATGAGTCAAGAAAACTGTGTCAGTACATAGTCCTTAACATTTCTACCGATAAGGTATGCAGAAATGGCCTTAGAACCAGCACAGAACATTCCCTGCCCTTTCTGTTTTACCTTGTTGTTATTGCTGTTGTTAGCGGTCCTTGAGTCAACTTCAGCTCATGGCAATCCTGTGTATGAGACATCTCCAAGCCCCCTGTCCTCCCCTTTTTGGCTTAGGTCTTGTAGATTCAGGCCCATGGCCTCCCTGATTGAGTCTTTCTATCGGGCACGTGGTGTTCCTCTCTTTCTTCTGCCTTTTGCTTTTCCATACATTATTGTCTTTTCCAGTGATTTATGCCTTCTCATGATGGGCCAAAGTATGACATCTTGGCTTCCACAAAGAGGCTTGAGCTGTTCATGCTTGATCTGTTCAAGAATCAATTTGTTTCTCTTTTAGGTTGTCCACAGGATCCTCTGCATTCTTCTCCAACACCACATCTCAAATGAGTTGATTTTCTTCTTATCTGCTTTTTTACTGTCCAGGGGTCACATGGTGATGGTGAATACAATGGACTGGATGATTCTTGTTTTCATATTCTTGTTCCTGGTTTTATAAAAGATTACATGGCTTGAAGGAATTATCTATTGCCATGTGAAACTAAAATGGCTGCTTCTGCTAAACATTTTCTCTATTCATAGGATGTACATATAGCTATATACTTAACAGTCATCAGTGAGGCACTGTCCTTGGAAGGCAAAGCTTACTTCGTTGTTAATGTTGCCCCCCCTTTTTTTCCATCCACCACCCACAGAGTTGTATGAAAAAGCTGTGATGGGAAAGAAGACTTCATTTTCACCCACTTTCCTGTTTTGAAGGATTCTTCACAATCAGAAAAGAGGTAATCATGATTAATTTTGTCTCAGTTTGTGTCTAGTGCATTCTCTCTCTTTCTCTCTGTCTAATGATACAAAAATAATTTTGGGTTTAGGAAGACAATTTTGGAGGATTTTAGATTTCATAATTCCAGATAAGTGAGACTCAACCTGTACAGAAGAACTGTAAAAATATTAATGAGTGGAAGCAAACTTCTTCCTTTCCAACTAGGCTGAATCCATACTTGCAAAATAATCCAGATCCAGTATGCAATACATTATCCTGATTTCACGTTGTGTATGACACAATGAGTCATAAAAACCCAGACTCAAATTGATAGCCATACATTCCCTGGTCAAATTCAAATTGGTACAAAAGGTGTTTGCTCCTGTCCACTTTCCTCCCTTCCCATCATGAATAAACCTATGCACCAATAGCTTTTCTTGTTTTTCTGTCAGTCTTATCACCTAGCTTGGATGCCTACCCCCCCCCCCCCATCCTTCACACCCCAGTGAGTAAGTGGGGGAACTTTAAATCTCTTCTGACACAGGAGAAGAGGAGCCGAGGAGAAGGAGAAAGATTTTTTTTTCTTCCCTCACTTCTCTTTCCATTTTGAATCTTTAACTGAATTAAAACTGGCAAATACTTAACAAGCTCCTTCTTCTTGGTGTGATGTTTGGCTGGTGAACTTCTTTCAGGCCTGCAGATACTTGCCTTTTGTGTCTAGATGATGCTAGTTACTTAAATACTAGTGCTTAGTGAACTGAGTGTACTGTTAGTATATATAAAATGAAATTTATAGCTGTGGATGACCTATCTTGTAAAGAGGATTGTTTCACTGGGAAATTCAAATGGTGTTTGTCTTAACAATGTAGGGGCTAGCGAGGGGGGGGGGGGGGGTGTGTGATGTTTCTTCTAGTGCAGCTCAAGTGATCACTTGAGTGCCTAATGTTGATCAGTGGAATTTTAGTTATTTGTTTAAAGCATTTCTATTCTACTTCTCTGTCAAACAAGGCTCAGACTGGCTTACATCGATTCAGTAAAAGAAAGCACCTGCCTACAACCTTATTATCTAAAAATACAGACAAGGGGAAAAGAATGGGGAGGAAAAACAAACAAACAAACAGTCTTTTTAGCACCATTGTCTCCACTTTTGAGATCTCCTTTTGCTAGTTTCCTAGAATGGATGCTGCTGGTGACAGTTTTCTTTATAAAAATTATTATAATAATTATTTTGCATGTTAAATGACACCTGCTGGAAGCTCACATAGCAACTGATTTCTGAGAAAATCCCTTCACTTTTGAAGGACTGAAGCAGCCCAATTTTAAAAAAAGAGGCAGGGGTTCAAGTTGGAGTTTTTCAGGAGTGCCTTGAATATACCCCAAAGTCTGCCTTCCTGGACAGGAAACCGAGGCTGTAAGAAGAAAAAGTTCTACCTGCATAAGATGTCCTAGAAACTTATGGGATTGGAATTAATGTCCACTATTTTGCAAACATTATGTACCCTGAATTCTCCCCTAACTTCCTCTGCGAATTGTTCCTTCCAGTTCTGTAATGCTGTTATCTTAAACGCTCTAGAGATACCATTATTTCCTGTTAAGTAAAAAGAATGTTCTTTCAAACTGGCAAAACAAAACCGTCCTTATAGTACAAAGTATCAGTACGACATCCACTGCATTGCCATTGAAATAAACCTGCACATGTCAAAACCTCATTGTATCTGTCATTATAAGTATATGAAAGGAAGCGAAAGAAAAAGTCATCCCTGATTATGTTTAGGAAGAAACCTTCAAGAGGTCTCTAGAGGGGTCATATTGTTTTTGTTTGCTTACACAAGGCTGACCTGACTTTGGGGTACACCTACACTGTACAAATAATGCAGTTTGACACTACAGTAGTTCCTTGACATTTGTGGCTTTGACACACATGGTTTTGATTACGTATTCGCAAGGTCAAGGCTGCTGAGCATACACTCCTCCTCCCCATCTCTGCCAGGGAGATGGAGGCATGTGTGTGTGCACTGCTCCCCCCCCCCCGCATTTGATTCACGAATTTTGACCCTGTGAATGTCTAGGGTTGACTGTAAATGTTGTAGGACCATCCTATAGAATCCTGGGATTTGCAAGTTTGCCACGTCTTTCATGTTCTCTGCCAAAGCATGCTGGTGCCTCACAAAACTACAAATGCAAAGATTATGTAGGATGGAGTCATGGTAGTAAAAATGATGTTGAACGGCTTTATTTTTACACTGTAGATGCACCCTATGTTGTTTCATTGCAGAGGAGCATGTTTGAGTTTTGAATAAAAAGTTTGCTGAAGCAGGATAAACTGTACTTGTTTGCTTGCTTGTTTTGTATCCTGCCTTTCTCATGATAGGATTCAAGATGGCTCATGATACTTATGGGGCTTTTGTAGGAGGAACCTATCCCTATTCATTCCATGTTATTTCTGCCTTTGGGACCAAATGTTCTCTCCCCCCCCCCCCCCCAATACATTTATATGGCTTCTCTGATGTCTTTAGGATCAAATATTCTGTTAATATTCTGAGGTATACTTGTACCTTCATTCTTTACCTTTGAAAGACATTTTTGTTTGGAAAACAGTTGGAAAACATATCCAGTGAAGCTTGATGACATTACAGTTGTTACCCATTCCACCAGCAGTCTCCTTTTGCTGTGGACTTGCTGAACAAGTTTTTCCAGGGTTCAGTGCTTGAGACTCAGTGCAGCTGGACACTTTTAACCTCACCACTCTGCCAAATATACTTCCTTCATCTTCAGTGGATGGCTGAATACTTTCAGCTAATGTGTAAAGTGAGTGCAGCTTTAGTGTAATCTGAGTTTTGATGCACTGAATGCATTGGGTTTTGGTGTAATCTGAGATGAAAATTGGTGATGTGGCAATGCGATTGTACTTGCAACTCATCACAGGTTACTGATGAACATGTATGAGTAAACTAGCTAAAGATGCACTGTAAGCTTCAGAAGCCTCTCCTTCTTTGGAGGTCTTTAAACAGAGACTGGATGACCATCTGTCAAGGATACTTTAATTGTGTGTACTGGCATGGCAGAGGGTTGGACTGGATGGCCCTTGGGGTCTCTTCCAACTTTATGATTCTATGAAATACAGATTCCTGAGAAGATATATTGCTTGGTCTGAACCGTCTACTTTTAGATACCTTTCAGAACATCACGAACACTATCACTTTCCTGGTTTCCACTGAGTTTTGGATGTGGACCATTATATGTGCCTCCGGGGCACCATTTTGTGGAGATGCTAGTCCTGTTTGGCTGAATATTCCCAGAGGGTCATGTGGGAGAGTGAGAGGAGCTACTGCTTGGCCTCATAACCATTATGTTATGGGATTTCTTAAGGTTCCACACTGCCTCTTATGCTTTGAGAACTCTACATGAAACCACTGAGGAAACCATTGAGGGAGATCATACAGATCTGGGGTATTTATGAGTATTATACTCATAGAATCATAGAATAATAGAATGGGAAAAGACCTAAAGGGCCATCATGTCTAAACCCCTGCTTTTTTAGTTTTCTTGCTGCAGTGATTTCTTTTCATTTTGTATGTCTCTACTTACTGAAATGAAGTACCAATGTGAAGGGTGAAGAGTAAGTAGAAATGTGTAATAATACTTTGCACTGACTCATTTTGGAATCCTGTTTATCCTGTGCCTCAAGCAGTTTGCTAGCATTTTATGTGTGCAGTTCATCTCCTACTGTTTTGCCTCATGCAATGGTAAGACTGACTGTTTTTCTCCTTTAAAAATCTGGTTGTGGTACTGAAGGATTTCTTTGAAATATCAAAGTAGGGATCCATTGAAGAGTTCCTGTGTCAGTTGAAAATTATCAAAGTTCAGTGAAATCCATTTAGGCATATAAAGGATGAGCGATGGGGAGCAGCACAACTTGAAAAAGCAAATAATATTATTTAAAAGTAACAAATAGTTTTAGCATCACTTCTGTTGCAATTCTGAATTTCCACATCTCCGCTTCCCCTTGCCCCAACTAACAAAAGAAGAAATGACACAGGGGCAGACCTTTGCAATTACAGTACATACGAGTGGTCAGACTTGAGGGATGTAGCCATGGTCCAAAACACATTGCACAAATAATCCAGTTTGAAACCACTTCCTGGCTCAGTGCTAGGGAATCCTGGGAATTCTAGTTCATTGTGGCACCAGAGCTCTCTGACAGAGAAGGCTAAACATCTCACAAAACTACAGTTCCCAGAATTCCCTAGCACTGAGCCAGGGCAGTTAAAGCATTCTCAAACTGGTTATTTCTGCAGTGTGTCTTGGACCCATGTTAGTTGACAATAAAAAGCTTGCAAAGGCATCTTGCAGCACCTTTGAGATGACCTGTGTGAAAGAAGTTGTAGCCTTCCATAGACTTGGTCTACTTCCTCAAATATATGGAGAAAACTGGTTGCCAGGAAGGACCTTTATAATCAGACTGTATGAACAGCCATAGAAATGCAAAACTTGTAGGTATGGTGATAAGAGAACTCCACTTTTAACTATGGTTGTTAAGGGATGAAGGCAGGAGGAAAGATGTTGCCTAAGGCCAGGGTGGGTGGATGACCATATGAATGGTGGAGGGAATTTTTGAAAGTGCTGTGTGCAAGGTGGGAACCAGAAAGGAGATATGATACATAAATGTATGTGGGCGTATATGCACATGGGTGCATGTGTGCATGTATGTGCCTTCAAGTTGCCTGTTAACTTATGGTGACCCGATGAATTTGATACGGTTTTCTTAGGTAAAGAATAATAAGAGGTGATTTGGTCAGTTCGTTCCTCTGAAATACATTAGTTGTTTTTAACTGCCCTTGAGTTGACTTCAGCTCATGGTGACTCTGTGGATGAGACATCTCCAAGACCCTCTGCCCTCCACTGCTCTGCTTAGGTCCTGTAAACCCAGGAACATGACCTCCTTGATTGAGTCCATCCATCTGGCTTGCATTCTTTCTCTGTTCATATTGCCGTCTCCCTTTCTTGACACTATTGTCTTTTCTAGTGAATCACACCATCTCATGATGTAGCCAAAGTATAACTGCCTTAGTCTTGTCATCTTGGCTTCCAGTGATAATTTGGGCTTAATCTGTTTGAGGAACCATTTGTTTGTCTCTTTGGCTGTCCGTGATCTCCTCAACACTTTTCTTCAGCACCACATCTCAAAGGAGTTTAGTGTGTGTGTGTTAGCTTTCTTCACTCATATCCATACATTGTGATGGGGAATACAATGGCTTGGACAATCCTCATTTCAGTATTGAGAGTTATGTCTTTGCTCTCTAGGATCTTCATTTCTTTCAAAGCTGCTCTTCCCAGTCCTAGCCTTCATCTAATTTCTTGATAGCAGTTTTTGTTCTGATTTATGATTGATCCAAGGTATGGGAACTGCTTACACCCAATCAAATATTACTTCGTGAAGTCAAAGGCTTACATGGCCGGCATCCATAGTTTTTTGTGGGTTTTCCGGGCTATGTGGCCATGTTCTAGAAGACTTTATTCCTGACGTTTCGCCAGCATCTTCTCTGAAGAGATTTCATATGGATTTATTAAAGGAGAAACTGGAGTTTAAAGAAGCTGGAATTGGGCATCAGTGTGCCCATGAAATTTTGTGTGTGTGTGTGTGTATTTCTGGCTCACATTCTGGCAGGGCTTTCCAACTTAGTTACCCCTTCCCAGATATAGAGATATAGAGATATAGGTGTGTTACAGACCGTCCGTTTGGGGCGGCCTGTAAGCGGCCCTTTCCCCGCTGTATCGGGGCCTCAGCTGCCACAACGGCAGCCTCCGAGGCCCCAATCCGCCGCTTTCCAGGTCGCGGGGAAGCTGCAAAAGGCCGCTTCCCCGCGGCCTGGAAAGGGGTGTCCTTTGGGCTTCATGCCCCAAGGACACCCGATGGCAGCGGAGAGGAGGAGAAAGGGGCCGCTTGGCCCCTTTCTCCTCTGCGTCACTGGCACAGCCATGTAAAGGCTGCACCCAGTGACGCAAAGCTGGAAGAAGCTCCGAAACGGAGCTCCTTCCAGGGCCGCAGAAAGGGCTCTCTAGGCGCCCTTGCGCAGCCCCACTACGTCACAACCACGCCACCCCGTTTAGAGGCGGCATGGTGGTGACATCGTCATGGCGGCTCCCATGTAGAATGGGCGCTGCCATTTTGTACATGCTGAGCACGCACTAGGGTTCGGGGCATCTGGAAGGGACGCCCCTTTCTAACCCTAGTACGTGCTGAGCACTTACTTTTAGGCGCGTCTGTAACGCGCCATAGATATAGAAATATAGATCTAGATACTACCCTGACATGAACATGATCACAATTATGAAAAATGCCTCCTCGTTTGGTTATTTTTCTCCAAATTTTACTTGAATGTTTTTAACGTTTTTACTGTTTTTAATGCTTTTATACTATTGCTGTTTAATCCTGTTTTAGCATTGGGAATGGGGTGGGTGGGTACAGGGATTGATTTATTCTTGGATTTTACTGTAACTTTGACGTATTTTACTGTTGTAACCCACCCGGATTCTTTGTCGTCGACATCATCATCATCATCATCATCATCATCATCATCATCATCATCATCATTCTTTGGATTCCCAAATACAGAAAGCCAAGAGGGGCTAGAACTCAGACTGAAATCACTCTGCATTGTTTGAAATACAGTCGGCCCTTCTTATACACGGATTTTTTATACACGGATTCAAGCATACACGGTTTGAAAATGTTCCAAAAAAGTATAAATTTACCTTGATTTTCCATTTTTTATAAGGGACACCATTTTGCTATGTCATTATATTTAATGGGACTTGAGCATACACGGATTTTGTTATACACGGGAGATCTTGGAACCAAACCCCAGCGTATAACAAGGGTCCACTGTATTTGTGTTTGGGTGTATGCAGCCAAATTTCAGAGCCCATGAAAAAAAGAAAGTAACAGGAAACCTTGGGTAAACATAAAGTTCATAGCGATATGAAAACCATTAAGGAAAGGAAAAAAAAACAGCAATACTGAAGTGTGAGGTTGAGGAGAGACCCAAATTAGCCTAGTAAGAACTCAGGGTGCATCTACACTGTAAAGAAAAATGATTTTGACACCACTTTAATTGCCATGTCTCCATCCTACAGACTCCAGGGGTTTGTACTTTTGTGAGACAGCAGCAGTCTTTGGCAGAGAAGGTTGACAAAACTGAAGATTCCATGGGATGGAGCTACAGCATGTAATGTGGTGTCAAATTCTATTATTTCTACAGTGTAGATGTGCCTTAGTGTCTGACAACCTAGTGGGATGGAGTTTCTGGAGAAGAAGGAAAGAAGGGATGCACAGTGATAAAAAAGAGGATAGTCAAAGCTATCTCACAGTCTGGGCAGGTCATTCTTGGATTACATTATTATTATTATTATTAACCTTTATTTATAAATTCTTTGTAAATATCACTGGTAATGGAAATAAGGGTTTCCCATAGAAATCAATGGAGAAATAATTTATTAAAAAATAATTAACCTGGTATTGGACACTAGGACATTTGTCAGATTCCTAACTCCCAAAGTGGGTGGGTGGGGAGTGGAATGAGAATAGGCTATAAGAATTCAATAAAAAATAAAAAGTATGCTCAGTCAAACAAACTTAGGCGTGGTACAGACCGCCAGCAAGTGGCATACCGGTGCCGCCGATTCTAGGGTTAGGGACTGCACGGCAACCGCACGGTCCTTAACCCTAGAACGGACGGACAGCATCCTGTGTACATGGGCGCTGCCGTTGTTACGTAAGCAACGCATGGCATCCACACGTCGCGCATCGCTTACATAATGAATGCACCATTGGTGCACTAGTTATGTCTACCCTGCGGCGGACAATGAACCCGCTTTTCCTGGGTTCTTTTTCCTGTGGAGGAAAGCTGTGCAGTTTGGCGGCTGCGGCTTCCCTCTGGAGGAAAGTAGTCCGCCGACAGGTCGTCCTTCTTGGGCAGTCTGTCCCAGGCCTTAGTTGGTTTTTTTTTTTTTTGTTCTGGGGATGGAGAAAATGTATTGTGGGGAGTGGGATGAGGTAGCTGGAACCTTTACACTGCATTTGCTTGACTTACATAAGAAGGGTTGTGGAGAATGTACAACTTCATCTCCTCCTCCAAACCTAAACACATTGATTTAGAAATAAATCCCATTAATGTCAGTGGAGCTTACAAATGAATAACTGAAGGAACAATTAACTTAAACTGTCTATGGAGAAGACAGAGTGATATATTTGACCTGAAATCAATGTGTCTGGATAAACTCTCTCTCTCTCTCCAACATTAGTCATTGTCCACCTGCATTATCATTCTAGGGAAGGGATCAGGGTAGAAAGGGCAAAGAATCATGATCCACTTGTCTTGCACTTGATTGAGCATCGTCTGTCGCCTAAGTCATCACAGATAGGGATAGAGCACATCTCAGTCAATATTTCCATTGAAAACCTATGATGAACTGCACCAGGGTAAGTCTGAATTTAAAATGTGAGAAGTATACTGAGAATGTGCTTTCTAGTTCTCCTGTTTGTTAGCAACACTGACACATAATTAAGCAGCTTATCATTTTTAGGCTTGAACTGTCTTTGCTGGATATGAAATGCAAGTTGAAGGAGCTATTGCAAATTTGCTATCAAGCTACAGGAGTCATGCCATTTAAAATTTACCTTTTTTTTTTGGTTCCAATGCAAGAGGATGTAGTAGACCCATAACTGGTGATACCAGGTTTTCAAAACACAATAAGGAACAGTTGAAATTCATGACATTTAGGTCTGACAATCAGGACATGGCAATTAACAAATCTGTTTTCTAGCTAAATACCAAATGGAAGTATTGTTTTCAGTTAACCTAGCCATGCATTTTTCTGTAAAATTAATATATTATTTATATCTATAAATACAGAGTTGGGGGGACATCTTGTTCAGTTTAAATGAAAGGAAAAGCTTTCCAGCTCCCAAAGAGGTGTGTTGTTGTTGTTGTTGTTGTTGTTGTCTGCCTTCAAGTAGTTTCGAATTTATGGCAACACTATGGTGACCCTATAATGGTGACACTTTCATGGAAAGATTTATTCAATCAGGGTTTACGCTTACTTTTCTCTGAAACTGAGAGAATGTGACATGCCCAAAATCACCCAATGTTTTCTGTGGCTGAATGAGGATTTGTACCCTGGTCTCCAGAGTCCTAGGAGATTATCACACACCTCTTTTTGCCCAGTCTGAGCATGGGCTGGGCACAGGCTTAAATGGGTTTAAACAGATCTTATTGTGTGCCTCCGTGCCCAACCCAGTCACATCGCATACCCAATCCAAACTCCTGGCATACCTTCGAAGAACAATACTTCCCATTCTTTGAAAAGTACACCAGGAGTCTGGATCGGGTATGCAATGAGGCCAATTTGGGCACAGAGGCATGCAATAAGATCCGTTTAAGCCTGTGTCCAGCCCATGCCAGCATCAGCCAAAAAGAGGAGGGTGATAATCTCCTTAGTCCAAAACTCAAACCACAACACCACACTACACTGCCGCCCTTCTAATAAAGGACACCCAGCAAATATATTCTGTGAACTTCATGTCCCCCATATTATCTTCTATCACACCCAGTAAAAATCATAAAGATCCCCACCTAATCTGCTTTTTTGGGGGTAGTTGTGGAGATAAGATTAGGTAACCATAAATATTTGATTCATATCTCTAAATATGTACCTGATCTCATTGGAAGAATGGTGGATACATATTAGACTAATAAATGAGTATAGCCACAGGAAAATGTTTTTCTTACATTCTACTTAATATATCCAGGGTGGCTGTGTCGGTCCTCTCCTGTGACCCCACCAGAAAAAACATGTGAAGATAGTAGGACCAAGGGAAGGACCTCTCTCAGTGTTCTGGGCATGCTCATATGCTTCAGATTGCCTGGACCTGAGCCATACAATCTTTGATAGCTCAGAACCAGCATTTGAACTATTCTGAGTGCCTTTAAGCATATGCAGAACATTTTCTTATACAACAGAATCACTGTATCCTCCCTGCTTCCCCATTTCCGAACAAGAAGGATTCTCTGCAAAAATCAGTGATAGAACATATATTTTACAGGCAAGAGCTGAAGATTCTAAGTTTGATTATGTTGCTTCTCCATTTGAAAAGATCATTTATCTAACAAGCTCACTGTTCTCTCCACCTATCTTACCTTGTTTGTTTAAATCTGTTAACCTCATACTGAAAAGCTTATTAAATGATGTGGTATTTGCACTTTTTTTGGTCTATCTTATTTGACATATCATTTGTAAAATGTCTGAAGCAAAAGTTCAGAAAGGAGTCAAAATAGCCAAAGGGCTGGTGAATGCATGATGCTTAAATCACCCTGAAACATCTACTCTGACAGCTTTACTGTTTTACAGCTTTACTTTACTACCTTACTGTTACATCTTAAATAAATTTATTTGTTTAAGCATAGGATACACTTTTGTGATAATCAGGAAATCTATAGAGTTCAGACACTATGGGGAATATTTAACCAATTTAACAACTTCACCAATCCCTTCTTCCCCAACTTTGGCTATCCTAAATAGAGAGATCATGTTCATCCTGATCAGCAAAACTCAGATTGTAATTATTTTGTTGTGTGTCTTCAAGTTGTTTCCAACCTATGGTGACCCTACTATCACTGAGATTTTTTGGCAAGGTTTGTTCAGAGGGAGTTGCCTTTTCCTTCCTCTGAGGCTGAGAGCATGTGATTTGACAAAGGCCATCCAGTGGGTTTCCATGGCCAAGTGGGTATTTGAACCGTGGTCTCTAGAGTTGCAGTTCAGCACTGAAACTGCTACACCATGAGTGGGATGTCATGCTGAAACAGGCCTGTATGGTTGCCTTGAAAATTATTAAGGCTTCTGCCATACAGAATTAATGCAGTTTAAGACCACTTTAACTGTCATGGCTCAATCCTATAGAATTCTGGGATTTGTAGTTTGTTGTGAAACCAGACCTCTCTGGCAGAAGCTAAATTATCTTATCTTTGTAAAACAACTACACATGTCTCACATAATAAATGCCTCACATAACTACAAATCCCAGAATTCCATAGCATTGAGCTGTATTATTATTATTATTATTATTATTATTAACCTTTATTTATGAAGCGCTGTAAATTTACACAGCGCTGTACATGCAATCTTTTTAGTTAGACGGTTCCCTGCCCTTGGGCTTACAATCTAAAAAGACATGACACAGAAGGAGAAGGGAGTGGTGGAGGGAGAGGGTAAGAGGTCCAGCAGTTCCTCTCTACCTCCGAGGCCTGGACCAAGGCAGATGGACTGGAGGGAGGGCTTGGCTTCATAATGGAAGGTTAATCTTCATCCAGGGAAAATACATACTCTCAGGTAGGATAATACATATACAATACATAGCAATACAGGAAATGGTTTGATAAACAGGCACTAAAAGAACATCAGATGGTAAGTTAATAATAATAAGTTAAGTTAATAGTTAAACCAGTGTGAACTACTCAATCATAAACCATAAGGTTGCAAGTTCAATACCAGCAAAAGGGCTCAAACGCGACTCAGTCTTGCATCCTTCTGAGGTTGCTAAAATGAGTACCCAGATTGTTGGGGGCAATTAGCTTACACTTTGTAAACTACTTAGGGAGTGCTTAAGTGCACTGATAAGTGATATAGAAGTGTACTTGCTACTTGCTACTTAATTCTGCAGTGTAGATGCAGCCTCTGATTGGAACTGCTCCTAATGACAAGAGTGTTAGTACAGAGTGACCAGATGTCATAACTGCAAAGGAGGACAAGGCACTGCAAAATGTAGTGCATTACAAAACAGAAGCTAAAAACGCTAATATAAATATAAATGTATGCTTCATAGCCATGCTCAAAATGGAGGACATTTTAGAATTTCTCCTGGACAGATGGCTGGAATGTAGGACATATCCTGGAAAAGGAGGACATCTTTTCATCCTGCTTCAGCATGCATGTTGACGTCACCCAACATTCATACTAGGTCATAGTCAATACCATATCTTGGTCCACTTATTAAGATAATTAATGGGTAGCTAATGGATCCAAGGGAATTCCTGAATGTTTTGAGGAATGTTACTACCACAAGAACTCAGACAAGGAAACGCTTGGGCAGTCAGCACACTAACAGCATTGCAATCCTGTCTCAGTGCCCCATGACTAGGGTCAGACAGTCAAATTTAGGAAATGGCTGAACTGGCTAGTACAATGGAGGAATTGATTCCTAGCAGATCACTGTGATATTCTGTCACCACCTATTAGATCTGTTGAGAAGGCAGTGGTTTTCAATGCAAGCAATGGATGTTTGTGTATATAGAGGTGTATCTTGTGATCCGTTAATTGAGATGGTGTTGTTGGTTTTCTTCAGAGAAAGCCCATGTTCAGAACACAGAAAATAGAGCTTGAGTTAAAACAAGGAAGAAATCATGGCAATAGCTTTTAGAAGGCAGCTATTTTTGCACTCACAGACAAGAGATTTGGGTTCAAAATGGAGTCTGTTGGGTTCGGGCCAACTATCTAGTCTGCTTGCAGATTACACATACACCAACAGTTAATATTTAATACCTTCTTAGAGAAGATGTAGGAATCATTTATCCCTTCAATTGTTGGACTGCAACTCCCAGCATCCCTACCCAATGGCTATGCTGATTAGAGCTGCTGGGAGTTGCAGTCCAACCATATTTAGGGAGCTGCATGATTCCCAGCTGTAGGAATTTGGTTTCATGGAGGTATGGATAAAAATAGTGCTTTTCCTCTAGACAGAAGTGCATTTATTGTTCAAAATTTTCCAAGATTCTCAAGTAATCTGTGAAACTAAAATAGAAATCTTTACTTTCAGAAAAGCTTAGTAAGTACATTCTCAGGCATAGAAAGTTTCCCATGTACGGGGGTGCATGTTAGAGTTATTACAGTTCTCCTGCTATTACTGTTTTGCACATTTACAGATGTTTTGTATACATGCAATTAAGGATCAAAAAGCCAGGTCACTGTTGCCATTGTAAACCACAAGATGCTTTCCATTCCATGACCTGTCAGTAAATACATCATCCAGATAGCTTAGTAAAGTGTTTTTAGTTTTATTGCAATGTAGCTGCTTGGCCCACAAAACATTAGCCTCATTATTGGAAGGAGAGGAAAATTAAAACAAGACAGAGTGGACCCAGTTTTTTAAATTTACCATCGGATTCAGCAGTTACTTGGCTGCTTAGATTTTAACAGGCAATTCCTCTTCAGTTATCATTTGCACAGAGTCCTGAATTATTTTGTATGTTCATCAGAACATTGTGAATGATCATAACCTTATGGCCAGTTACAACAAAGAAGAAATATTATTCTACTTTGTTTAAGTGGTGCTGTTAAAAGTAAGGGTTTTGGATACCTACTCATTTGGGAGTAAGCCCCATTAAATTCAGCAGGATTTACTTCTGACTCAACCGGTATGGGATTGTACTGTTCCAAATGTTCCAGTGAGAATAGCCCTTGATTTTATTGTCTGCTTTACTTCAGTGAAGCAAATCTTGACTTTCCTTTCTGCCTTACTTTGGTGGAGGAAAGGGCAATGCAGTCAAGCTCCAGGTGGTCTCCCATACAAGCACTGAACCAACCCAGACCTACTTAGTTTTGCGTGTGTTGGTGCTATCAACATATGCCTTCAAATCATATCCCAGCAGTGGCATCGCTAGGGTTGGTGTCACCTGGTGCAGTAACTCATGGTGTCATCCCCCCCTTTTGGGCTGCATCCATATTGCAGGAATAATCTGTCTTGAGACTGCTTTAATTGCCATGGCTCAATGCTATGGTATTATGGAAGCCATTCCCAGAATTCCATAGCACTGAGCCATGGCAGTTAAAGCAGTCTCAAATTGGATTATTTCTGCAGTGTGGATGCAGCCTCAGATGACACCATACCAAATCTTTCGTAATTTTTTTTTTTTGGTACTAATATTACTATAAATGAACATTCCCATATCCAGTTGGCCCTTCATATCCACAGATTTTTTTTATCCACGGATTCAACCATTCATGGCTTGAAAAAATAATTATATATGTATGTATGTATGTATGTATGTGTATATTTATATGTATATATTTCCCAAAAGCAAGCCTTGATTTTACCATTTGGTATAAGAAACACCATTTTACTATGCCATTATATTAAACAGGAATAGAGCACCCGTGGATTTCGGTATCCACAGAGGTTCTGGAACCAAACCTCAGCGGATACCAAGGGCCCATTGTATCACTGCATGTAATAGCAATAGATGTGACATAAGCAACTAGCAAAATTAAACTTATACCTTTTAATTACACTATCATATACAGAGCCTAAACTTACTTGCATTTTCATAGTTTCATGTGGTAAAAGTTAAAATTTGGTAAGATGCGATATTTTCTAAGAAAATTTAATATTTTTTAATTAAAAAGAAAACCCCGAGGCCTTTCCTTTCTCCACTTCCTGAGCTTCCCACAGTTCATACCATCTCTTTCACTGAGCTCCAGCATTTTAAAGGGATGCAGGTAAACATCAAATGGCAGATGTTTGGAAAGCAGTAATTTCACACGCACCCCTTAGGGTATCACCTAGTGTGGCCTGAAACACGGGGCCCCAGTATCCCAGGACTCTATGGTGCAAACTCTGAGCAAATGAATAGGAGGCATGCAAGAATGCCCTTGATCTACCAGAGCATCAAACTGTTGTTTGGGCTGCTTAAAAGAAACAAAATAAATCATGTTTTGAATGATGCAAATCTCTCTCTCTCTCTCTCTCTCTCTCTCTCTCTCTCTCTCTATATATATATATATATATATATCTCCTTCCAGTGATGTCTGTTCATTTAACATGCTTGCCTTTCCTTCTAATTATAATAAAATTCATGGGCAGATTTCATTCATCAAATAGTTGTTTTAGCACACTGGCCAAATGATGCATACTCAGATCTGTAGGTGGTGATTTAAGCTGATGTAAAGTCTCCTTTCACTTGGTAAGGAGCCTTCTCATGTGGGTACTTGCTTAGTGATTGTGACCTGATGAACAAATGATGGGATTACAGTTGGCCCTCCTTATCCATGGATTTTTATATCCACAGATTCAACCATCCGTGGCTTGAAAATGTTTTTTTTTTTAAATTATTAATTTCAATTAAAAAAATTTGATTTTGCCATCTTCTGTAAACCATTTCACCATTTCTTTGCATTTAATCAAACTTGAGCATTTATGGATTTTGGTATCCAGGGGGGTCCTGGAACCAAACCTCAGTGGATACCAAGGGCCCACTGCAATTACACCTGAGCCCAAATTCTTATCACTTGGTTCTATTCTTTGAGGAGATAACAACATAGGACACCATTTCCCAGGAACTGAATTGAGCTAATTGAGTGGAAACTAGTTAAAAATGTGCTTAGACTGTATCCACACTGCAGAAATAATCCAGTCTGAATCCACTTTAACAGCCATGGCTCTATGCTATGGGAAATGTAGTTTTGTGAGACATCTAGCCTTCTCTGTTAGAGAGCTCTGGTGCCACAACAAACTACAATTTCCAGGATTCCATAGCATTGAGCCATGGCAATTATAGTGGTGTCAAACTGGATTATTTCTGCAGTGCGGGTGCAGTCTTAGTGAGGATATGCCTTATACACAGAAGCTCACAAACTTATATCTTTAATGTCTGGCTCATAGGATCTCAGGTGTCTGGGAAACATCTTTGCCACTGCCTATCAGATTACACAGTATTAAACTAGATGGAGAAAACCATTACAAGCCAACCTGTTATATTTGTGGTTGTATTGTTTATAAATAACGTTTTTATTGTTGTTTATTTAAGGTTATATTAGTTTGTATTGATTTTCTCTTTGTTTCATTACACTAGGTTTTGGGTTTTTTTTCTTTTTCTTTTTGATGTTTCATGACTGCTTCTTTCAGTGGAACGCAACATATACATTTTTGGCATTTTTTTTAACTAAAAGTTTTTACAAATATATTAATGGATGCAAAACTTTTTTTTTTAAAGCAACACCAGTAAATGCCACAGACCCGCAACATCCTTGGTTCATATGTGATAAACAAAGGTTCATGCAAACTTTGGCTTTCATCTTCAATCCTCCTGCCTGAAAAATACTGATCTACCTTACAGTGTACAATGCAAATATACCAACAAAAATGTTAAGCATCAGAACCATAGGGTCCAAAGCCCAGTGTTTAAGATATCATACCTCGGTATTTTTGTTTTTGGCATATACATAAACATGAGGATTTTGTTTATGTAGCAATTTAACTCCTAACTTGATCAGTTGTAGAATGGAAGTCTTACTTCTCTAGAGTTCCTCTGTTTATGAATATTACATACTTTTTGCAAAGACTTGCCATGGTAAATTCCTTGCCAGCCAAATGCTTTTGGAAATGCTACTTTGCCAGAGACACAAATAGGTTGGAATGGAAATATACGTATTTAAACATGAATGAATATTAATGAACTACTTTCTCTCTTTTGCATTCCTCTCTGGTAGATGCTAATTAATCCTTTTTCAGTCTTGTCTTTTATCTTTGCCCAGGCCATCTGCCTTAAAAATGAAAGCACTCAGGTATTTGCAATTCCAGTCTCTGCTTGCTTTCATCTGCTCTGTCATGGAGATGGAAACAATATTAAATATAAGTGCTGGAATAAAAAAAAGGATCTTACGGTCATCTAGGATGCTTCCCATGCCACGCCAGGGCTCAGTACTGTGGAGGCATTTCTTTTCTGCCACAAGCGGGAAGCAGACTATAACCAGAGGCCAAAATAGTTGAGAATTCTGACTTATTTTCCACAAGGAATGTTTTAGTGCATGCTGCCTTGGCTCCTCCTTCCAGTAGACACAGCTAAACTATCCTGCAACTAAGAAGGAAGAAAAATCATTCCTTTATGTAAGATACCCAACTCCTGCTTTCTTAGAATCATAGAGCTGGAAGAGACTGTGAGGACCATCCAGTGCAACCCTCTGCCTTGCACTCCTGAGAGCACCTAGTATTTGTTGGTGGTCTCCCATCTTAGCAGTAACAAAAGCTGACCTGCTTAGCTTCTGGGTATTTAGACCCTGTCATGCTTTAGTTTACCTGATTTGATGGCTAAATAATGTGTTTTAATATGCATCTGACAAATTTTTAAAAAATTGCTCAGAGCTATGCTGGGACAAAATGTAATTAGTTGTCACTTTGGCTAGTCCAAGTAAGCTGCTTTCGAATCATGTTTTCTGATCCTTGCTTATTTGTATATGCAGCAGGTAAAACTAACTACAGATCTAGTTTGAACAAAATTGCAAACTGTGATAAGCTGAAAATACAACAAGATGCTTGAGGAGAGAAGCAAGAAGAGAGAAAAAGGAAGCAGGCTTGTGCTGAAGTATGGTTTCACATCTTCTGTACCCAGGCTGTAAATCTAAGTGCCCTCTAATTCAAGACCTGATAGCAGGAGATTGTAAGAGTCAGTTTCTACGCTGCATGAGCATCTTTTGCTAAGGCTTTTCTTTGAGAAATGCAGTGTTTGTTCATTATTTGCAATCCATACTTCTTACCTCTCAGCAGGATACTGGATCATATCTGTGCTGACATGTTGGCAGGTAGGTCAAACTTGCCTGCCATACTTTGCAACATGGTGCCATGTAGTACTAGCACACAACAGCTGATTATGTTGACTTTGTTAACATGTACTATCTCACAGCCCTGTCAAAGAATTAGTCACAGATCTATTTAAAGTCATCTCCCCCTCACAAGAGTTCATAATCTGTTGCAATCATGTTATGCAGATTAATTTGCCTTGCAGTAAATGTATCATCTTCTTCAAATCTCCATGGGCATTAACCTTGAGTGGCAGCAACAGAAGAAACCAGGTGACACATCTACTTCCATAATCTCACTGCAATTGCAGAAGTCATAGTGCTGAATATGGCTTAATTTGTATTGAAGTTTGATCCATCCTAAATCCTGTTTCTTATACTTGCCAGCCAGGTTGGAAGCTCACCACTGTCAGGTCAATATTGCTCCTCATTGGTGCTCCATGGCATGTTTTCTCTGGACATAGATACAGACATCATGGCTAATAATCATTGAAATCTATTATTTCCTTGGAACACTTTTTCATTGTCAAAATATTACATTGTTGGAGATGTACAAATGTGTATAGATCATGAAAAGTTCTGGAAAGCTCTTAAAGAAATGGATGTGCCACAACATTTTATTATCCTGATGTGCAACCTGGATTAGATTCTGAGGAAAAGAGCTGTGAAAATCAGAGGAAGGAACATCAACAATTCAAGATATGAAGATGACACCATAGTACTAGCAAAAAATAGCAAAGACTTGGAACAATTACTGAAGAAAGTCAAGGAAGAAAGGCAGGTTTACAGCTGAACATTAAGAAAAGAAACAAAAAAATGGCTTCAGATGATTTACATCATTTTAAAGTATGTGATGAAGATACTGAGATAGTGAAAGATTTCCTATACTTTGTCTCAGTCATTATTCAAAATGCTGACTCCAGTCAAGCAATCACATGAGATCTCCTTCTTTGAAGGTCTTTAAACAGAGGATGGATGGCCAGCTGTCAGAGGTGCCTTGTGTATTCCTGCATGGCATAGGGTTGGACAGGATGCCCATTGTGCTCTCTTCCAGTTCTATGCTCCTAAGATGAAGACCTGGAAGGGCAACTAGGAAGGAACTGAACAAGTTCCTGAGCTGATGGACAGCCACATGTTCAATAATGCATATCCTCATGATTAATCCAGTAGAAACCACAAATCCTTTTTCACCAGAGTTTATAGAGTCCCCCTGCAAATTCCTCCAAATCACATGTGGCCAGATTACAGTCTATTTCATTCAAATGAGGATTCTTAATCACATAGATGACCTCTATGACAATTATTCTACTGTATACTAGCAGCATATCTTCAGTTCCAGCACCAGTATAAGGTTGTTATGCTCAAGCAAAAGATAAAACTCTGAAGCAGTAGGAGCAAAGGAAACTGATTTATTTTGAATCAGACTGTTGGTTCTCTCTAGTTCAGACTAGAAGGACATGTCTAGAATTTAAGACAGGATTTCCATGATGGAACAAAAGCATATGAAGGTTTGAATAAATAAGCAGTGACTGATAACCTTTGTCCAGGTGGTAACCTGCTTAGCAGAAGATATCGCAGGGAGGATTCAACAGGAAGAATATTAATTTGTCACCGAGCAGGTTCATGAGACTTTTAGCCTAGGGAGGTTAGTTACTGTATAGCAATCACACTTGTTAACTTGATTTTCCTAGAACAGAAAAGCAAGGACAGGATCTAGGCTAAACTAGGGTAAAACAAGTTGGAGGCCCTAGCTATCATCATCATCATCATCATCAATCATCTCAGTATTTGGGGCCGGTTACAAACTGGCACTTTAGTGCGTGACGAGCACGCACTAGGGTTACAAAAGGGCGGTGCTTCCGCACCGCCCTAACCCTAGTGCATGCTCGTCACACACTAAACGGTGGCGGCCCTTCCATACGGCCGCCGCTGTGAGGACGTCACGGCCGCGCCGCCTCTAGACAGGGCGGCGCGACGTACGTCTTGCTCCGTGCCAGGGGCTTAGTGCGCCCTGAACACGGAGCAGGAAGGAGCTCCGTTTCAGAGCTCCTTCCTGGTTTAGTGTCGCTGGCGCAGCCTTCAGACGGCTGCGCCCAGCGGACTAAAAGAGAAAGGGGCCAAGCGGCCCCTCTCTTCTCCCGCCGCCGGGGAATGGTCCTTGGGGCTTGAAGCCCCAGGGACACCCCTTTTCAGGCTGCGGGGAAGCGGCGTTTTGCTGCTTCCCCGCAGCCTGAAAAGCGGCGGATCGGGGCCTCAGCGGCTGCCGCTCTGCACACTGAGGCCCCGATCCGGCGGGGAAAGGGGCGGGTGCAGACCGCCCCAAATGGGCGGTCTATAACCCGACAGAGTTATCTCACTTTTTTCCAGAACTGGGGCTCAACATATTTTGTTGACAGTTGTTCATGCTAATTCATCCTAGTGATGGCAGGTTGCTTTACTAGTAGGGAAAGTGCTACAAAGGATGAAGTATGGAGTGTAGATCTTGTGGCTCTCTAGTGTTTCTTGAGTCCAGTCAGCATGACCATTTATCATGGGAGCTGATGGGAGCTGTAGTTCAACAGTGTGCAGAGCACCACAGATCTTCTGTAGATACCAAGGGGGCATTACTGATTTGATTTTGGTCATTTGCCCTATATATGAAGATTTCTTACTGACACACCTTATCAAGACATGTACAATTTTAAAGAATTAAAGTGTAAGCTTAAAACAGTGAGACTGATCACTTTGGTTACAAATGACTGGGTTGATCTATGGCCTGAACAGGGAAATACATCATTCTAAAATGGTGGAATGAGTGCCTTCCCAGTGCTTAGATGATAAGCTACTCCTCACAAATAGTATACGCTGTGTTGTTGTTGTTATTGTTATTCTGTGTCCTCAAGTTGTTACTGACTTCTGACTTAAGAAGAAGAAGCTAGCACGGGTTTTCATGGTAAGGTTTGTTTGGGAAGCGGCATTTCCATTTCCTTCTTCTGAGACTGAGAGTGTAGGTCTTGCCCAAAGTGATCTCATGAGTTTCCATGGCCAAGTGGGAGTATAAATACTCTAAATAAATTAAAAAATAAAATAAATTTCAGTAATGCAACACTGAAACCAATACATCTTGCTGGCCTTTATAAGCGGTATTGTTGTTGTGTGCCTTCAAGTCGCTTTCCATTTTTGGTGACCCTAAGGCAACCCTATCACAGACTTTTATTGGCATGATTTGTTTAGAGGGAAGGGGGTTACCATTTCCTTCCTCTGAGGCTGAGAGAATGTGACTTGCCCAAGGTCTCCCAGTGGGTTTCTATGGCCAAATAGAGTTTTGAATCCTGGTCTCTAAAGTTCTGTTCCAATGCTCTGACCACTACACCCCACTGTCTCTCCTCATAAGCTGTATTACCAACAGCAAAATAAAATAAAACGGTTGTCTCTCTTAGTTTTCTGTTAATCAAGGAAAATTGAAATAGCTATCAGATTATTACTATCACGGTTGCTATTCAAAGGTATAGCCGCATTAGTCTGGAAAATCAGTATGCAAAGGGTCATTGTAGCACCTTTGTGACTAACTGACATGCTGTTGATATTGCCTTTCCTTTATAGGAGGGGATTGGTAAATAATATTACATAGTAGCAAAGGAATATAACCTGATTTCACTATTTATATATGCATACTTTTCAAACAGTATTTCATTGTGACTATCCATGGGCCTTACGATATATAACAGGCAGTTTGCAAGATGAACCTGTTAGGGTTTTTTCTTTATCAGCTACACTGACAGGTTAATTTGGTTATTACAATAATGCATGTTCTGTTTAAACTCTTCCTACTTTATTTCCTTTGAGTTGCAAATATTTATCTTCAGTGCTTGTTATTCAGCACCAGTATCACAGATAGCTGCCTTATACTGAATCAGACCATGGTTCCAACTAGCTGACTATTGTCAAGTCAGACAAGCAGCCCTTCCTCAGTGCTTTAAGGAGGACCCTCTCCTCATCCTACCTAGAGATTCCTGGTATTCCCTGGTGATTTCTGATACAAGTACTAAGCAGGCCTGACCCTCATTATGATTCAAATCAGGTGCTAAGGTATGGTACTATCAAAAAGTTGTTATGGAGAGGGGTCATAACTCAGCAGTAATGCACATACTTCACATGCAGTATGTTGCAGGTTCACTCCATAGCATCTCAGATAGCAAGCCTGGGAAGAACTTCTTCCAGAGACTTTGGAAGAGCATTGCCTGTTATGGAAGACAACACAGTGGGCCCTTGGTGTCCACTAGAGTTTGGTTCCAGGACATCCATGTAGAAACCAAAATCTGTGGATACTCAAGTCCCATTAAATACAATGCCACAGTGGGATGGTGCCCCTATAAAATGGCAAAATCAAGGTTTGCTTTTTGAAATTTGTTTATTTTTAAAATATTTTCAAACTGTGGATACTTGTATCCATGGATAAAAAAAATCTGTGGATATGGAAGGCTGACTACACTGGGATCAAGGGGCCAATAATCTGACTCAACATAAGACACATTTATGTCATTTTAGATATACTGTCTCACACAAATGTGACTTCCACAAAAAATGACAATAATATTTAGAGATGAGAGCATGGAGCAGTTAGAATCTGGGCCCATCCCAGAACAGTGCCAAGAGACGAGGTGCCTTCTTCTCTTGTGCCTTAGAGACATGTCAGTGTGTGGAGGGAGTCAAGGGCATTGTCCTGCTTTTTGGCGCAGAACCCAAAGATGTCTAGTCCAGCTAGTGAGCATTGGTACAAGAGAAATGGGCTATTTTTTATTATGAGTAGAAAGAAGCCATCTGCCTCTGGGGCTGGGAGTAAATCTCCTGGTGTATGTTCCAGTGGAAGTTGGGCATCCCCCAAGGCTCTAGAGCAGCTTTCTGCCTCATGGGAACAAGGCAGGTTCTTCTCAGGCACCTTGTTTTAAGTTCTGTTCTCCTAGTGTGTGCCCATATTTCATAATAACACACATTCCCCCTGAATACTTAATTTTTTCTAACACATCATACGGTTAAAACCAAAGTGGAAAAACAGCTTCAAAAGGTGGATTAGATATGTTCATAAATGTTAGGACCACCAATGGCTACTAGTCAGGTTTGCTATATATCACCTCCAGTATTAAAGGCAGTATGTCTCTGTATATCAGTTGCTGTTACTGTATATCAGTAATTAACAGAACCATTGCACTAATTTCCCATGCAAGGAAAGTCATGCTCAGAATTCTGCAACAAATACTCCTACTATATATGGAGCGAGAAATCCCAGAGGTGCAACCTGGATTTAGGAAAGGAAGAGGCACTAGAGATCACATTGCAAACACTTGCTGGAGTGGACCAGGGAATTCTGAAAGAAAGTCTGCATGTGCTTTACTGACTACAGCAAAGTCTTTGACTGCATAGACCATGAAATCTATGGTTTTCTCTTAGAAGAACGAGAATGCTACTACATTTGATTGTCCTGATGCATAACCTGCACTTAGGTCAAGAGGCTGTCATTAGGATAAAATAGAATAGACTACAGAGAAACAGAATGGTTTCCACTTCAAAGGAGTCAGGCAAAGCTGCATTCTATCATCCTATTTATTCAGCCTGTATGAAGAAAATATCATATGTAGAGCAGACTTAGACCCAGAAGCAGGAGGAGTCAAAATCAGAGACCTAAGGTACACAGATGACACAGTACTACTAGCAGAAACCCATGAAGACCTGGAGCAATTACTGAAGAAGGTCAAGGAGCAAAATATCAAGGTATGTTTAATGCTGAACATCAAGAAAACAAAAATAATGACCACAGAAGCTCTATAAGAGTTCATCCTAGCTAACGAGAAAATTGAAATAGCCAAAGAGTTCCCATACTTTAGGTCAAATATTGACTAGAATGGAGAGTGCAGTCAAGAAATCAGAAGATTGGGATTGGGAAAGGCAGCTATGAAAGAACTAGGCAAGATTGTAAAGTGTAAAGATATAACTATGAAGACTAAAGTAAGGAACATCCAAGCCATTGTATTCCCCATCACCATGTACAAATGTGAGAGCTGGACAGTGAAGAAAGTTGATAGAAAGAAAATAAATTCTGGAGAAGAGTGCTGAATGGATGCCCAAGAAAATAAACAAACAGGTCCTTGAAAAGATCAAGCCTGAACTCTTGCTGGAAGCCAAGATGACCAAACTGAGGTTGTGGTACTTTGGTCACATCATAAATCATTGGAAAAGACACGGATGCTAGGAGATGTAGAAGGAGGGAGAAAGAGAGGGAGAACGAACGCGAGATGGTTAGGCTTAATCAGGGAGGTCCTGGCCTTGGGAGTCTGCAGGCCTTGAGCAGAGCAGTTGAGGGCAATGGGTGTTGGAGATGTCTCATCCACAGGGTTGCTATAAGTCAAGTTTGATTTGAGGGCAGTTAACACCACAACAAAAAAATCAGTTGTTCAGGAACTGAAAGTGAAGGTTGCAGTTCCATATGTCCTGGTGTGGGATTTTCCATAGGTGCTTGAATAGCCACTATGTGAAGAGAACACTTGACAGAATAGGCCTTCACAATTTGATCTAGCATGGCTCTTATGTTCTCAACAGTTTAACAACCATGACTAATATAAATGATTGATTATTGCTTTTTTTAAAAAAAAATGTTGATTCAATATAGTTTGGCATTTTTATATTGTGAGGACACACAGAAAAGAAAGCATTAAAGATATTTTGCGACTAACCTTGCCTCCAGCATCCATTTTATGGTTACTCTCACAGCAGGTTTTTTGTTTGTTTGTTTGTTTAAAGCCAAATGCAGCCACATGCCCAGAAAGTTTGGAACCACTGTTCTAGATAGATTTGTTTCATGAGGGAGAGTTTTTCTCATAGTTAATATTCTTGCCAAGAAAACCCCATGATAGGTTTGCCTTAGGGCCTCCATAAGTCAGAAACAACTTGAAAGGTCACAACAACAAGAACAACAACAACAACTTCATTCAGGGAAGAACATTCTGCAGATGTTTTAACTGGACTCTTTGATATTATAAACATTTTGTATAATATTGGTATCTTTGATGCTATACCATAAGCCTAATTATAATGGAATACAGGTGTGGGAGCCATTCTTAAGTAAGACTGGCTTTATTGTGCTATGGATTAGATTTTGAATGTTCTCTGTATTTCACTTTGGATGCTGCTTTTTGGTGGGAAAGGCAATTTACAAGTATTTAAGTTTCTATATATTTCTTTGGGTGCTTTTTTCCAATAAAGAATGCAGTCTGTAAGTGCTTATAACTGTATTTCCTTTCTATCTGATTCTATGGAGATTGTTTTGATACTTACTAACCAGTGTCTTCTGTCAGTTGTGCAATGGATGAGAATGAACAAACAAAAATAAAATCCGAACAAGACAGAGATGTTCCTGGTCATTTGAAAGGAAGATCAGGGAATAGAGATTCAGCTGTACTGTGCTTACACTCCCCCTGAAATCCCAGATTGTGGCTTGGGTATACACCTGGGCTCAGCTGAAGCCTGGATGCCCAGGTTTCAGCAATGGCCATATTTGCATGGTGAAAACTTTGTGTGCTAGCTGCAACCTTTACTGAAGATGTAAAATCTGGCTATGGCGACATATAATTACATCCTGTCTGATTTACTGAGTGTCCTATACATGAGGCTACCTTCAGAAACTGTTCAGAAATGTCAGCCCAAAATATTGCATTCAAAATGATAACCAGGGCTGATTGTATTTCCTTATTAGTCATGCAGAAGGGTCTTTTGAGATGCCCAGCATTTATACTTATTGTTATATTCTAAATTATTTTATACTGTTTTTTCATATAACAGATGGTTTAACTATTTCATAACTCCCCACCCCATCAGGCTTTTAACTGTATCTTGTTTGTTTGTTTGTTTAATATACTGCCTTTCTCTTAAATTGGACCCAAGGCAGCCCACAAAATATGCTTTTTAAAAAGTATAATTTTAAAAACTTGGTTAAAAACATCACATCAATGTAACAAGTTCAGAATATAAAATCATTAAAAACATACTAAGTTAAAGTAAAAACAAACAAACATTAAAACCATTCAAAAACAAACACCTCAATAAGAATCCACCTTGAATGCAGTTGCACGTTAAAAGCCTGCTTAAAGAGAGACGTCTTTGGGGTAAAACAGACTGCCCCTTTGAAGTGCCATCCTGTCACCCTTTCCTTGCCAGATCGGGGCCACGGCAACTACATGTCATGGCCCCGATTTGGAACTTTGCAGGTGCTAAAAAGAACGGCAAAATGCCACTCCTTTTAGTGCTGGCTAAAAAGGCACCCTTGCTTTTGTGCCACACACACCACACCTCTTTTTTGGTGCAGTACATCTAAATGCTCTTCTGGAGAAGAAGCATGATGCCACCTGCCATTTGGGCAAGTGGGCAGCATGACACCAGCATCGGGGCACCATCGGGGCATGCGGATGCCATGATCCCACTCTGCCCCAAGGCCAGTGTTAAACACCAGTCTGTTTAGCCCCTTTGCTGGCAAAAGGTGAGCTGAGTGGAGGCCAATCTAGCCTCCTATAAAAGGGAGTTCCAGAGGGAAGGAGCAGCCACCAAGAAGACTATCTCATGTGTCCTCACCAAGTGAGCCTGTGATGGTGGTGGGACTGAGAGAAAGCCTTCTTAATATCTTAGACTTCTGGCAGGTTCATATAGGAAGATACATAGGTCTTTCTGGACCAAATAAGTCTGGACCTAAGCCGTAACTTGTTTTAACATTATTTCAAGCTACTTTGTGTCAAATGTTGGGAGAAGGGCTGGATATAAATTAAATAAATAAAACATTTGACTGTATTTTATTTAGTTGATAGTAATATATTGTCCCTAATATTAGCAATAAAATTAATACAACACTGCACATCCAAAACATCATATAAAAACTGTAAGAATGACAGAACAGTCTTGTTGGTGTGTTACTTCAAGCCATTTCTGACTGATGGCAACCCCAAGGAAGCCCTATCCTAGGGCTTCCTTGGCATGATTTGTTCAGAGAGAGTTTTCCATTGCCTTTCTCTAAGGCTGAGAGAGTGTGACTTGCCCAAGGTCACCCGCTAGGCTTCCAGGGCTGAGCAAGGATTTGAATCTTTGGGTGTATCTTCTGTAGAAATAGTGCCGTTTGATACCACATTAAGTGCTGCAGCTCTACTTTATGCAATCCTGAGATTTGTAGTATTACATTCTTCTCTGCCAAAGAATGCTAGTGCCTCACAAGTTTACAGATCCAAGGTTTCCATAAGATGGAGCCACGGCAGTTAAAGTGGCATGAAACTGCATTATTTCTAAGGCGTAGATGCACCCTGAGGCACCCTGAAATAATGCAGTTTGACACCGCTTTAACAGACATGACTCACTACTATGGAATCCTGGGATATGTAGTTTGTTCTGGTACCAGAGCCCTCTGACAGAGAAGGCTACATATCTCACAAAACTACAAATCCCACAATTTCATAGTATAGAGCCATGGCAGTTAAAGTGCTGTCAAACTGCATTAAGTCTGCAATGCAAATGCAACCTGTGTCCTCCAAAGTCCTAGTCCAGTGCTCAGACCACTACACCACACAGGGTCTCATGCAAAACAAGCTAACACAAAATAATAGATTAGACATACTATTTCCATTTAGACTACAAATTCAGCCAGGGTTTGATTCCCAGCATGACCATGAAACCCCCTGAATGACTTTAGGCAAGTCACAGGGAAGACAACGGCAAACTTTCTCTGAACAAATCTTGCCAAGAAAAACCCCTTGAAGAAAACATGAAAGCACACAACACTCACAAAAGACTCAAAATAATGATAAAAACATAATTCACTCTTTTGATCTAATGCCATTATTGATTATTATTTTTAAAACAAATATGGCAAGCTTCATGTTAGACAGGGAGGAGAGAAGAGCCTGCCAGGTTTTAACAATGGGCACTGTGTGTGTGCTTAGCTGTTGGCACTGCATGTGGTTGAATCACAAGCATGATCTGAGTAGGGTCCATCCCTCACATCCGTGTGGACATTCAGAGGGAACGCCTTTTTCCTTCTTCCACTAGCCTTTTCAAAGCTAAGCTTCTGTGATCTCAGAGCTGAAGGGTGGTGCCAAATTAAAAGCAAGCTGACTTTTCCTGCACGACTGTTCTCTGGCAGCAAAGGATCAATCTAATCTTCCTGGACTATACAGCCAAAGACACATACACACACCCCTCTTGCACATACTTCAATGTTTTCAAAGATTGCTGGGTTGCTTTGGGGCATTATTTCGCCTGAGAGGAGTTGACTGTCGGAGAGCCTTTGAGAAAAGCAGAATAAGAGTAATCCGTAACTAGACACCCAATTCAAGGGAAACTTTACACACCGGTAAGTTTCACAAGACTGGAAAAAAGAGAGCTGGTTCTTTATTTCTTTGACTATGCGTTTATACACTCTTGTTCTTGGAAACATTAAATTGTACTTGCCGAGTAACTTTGCTGAAAGGAATTCAGATCTGAACATGTGCCACCACATAAGCATGCCTGTGAAAGGCCAACCAGGTTTGGATTTTTATTTTCATTTGCAATTGTTGCTATTCTTGTTTCCTTTTTAGACTTTTTAGACTTCTGCACTGGCTGTAAGTTTGGCTTGCAGGCTACATTTTGATAGATTTAAAAGTCAAACTTTGGGGAGTAAACACCTTGCTTACTTCTTGATGTTTGCCTGTTGAACAGCTGGAGTTCTCAGGAATTCAGGGTGTGTTCTGTTTCTTTTGTGTGCTTTGTGTATGTGTGTTATATTTCTGACTGCCTCTAAATTACACGTGGAACTTTTGAGTGGGGTCATAAAAATGCAGGATATATTGCCTTTATGAACAGGTATAGGCTTCTTTGGATTCTTACATTATTGTCACTAATCTCACTTCTACTTCCCAGTTTGCTATTAGAGCCTTTTAAAACAGGTTTGTTACAAAATGCAAGTTACCCAGTTGCCCTCTTTTTGTATTATAGCAGTTCGTTTAGCTTTTAAGATACCGATCACTGCTGATGTGTACAGGAAGTGCTGCGGTAACTTTTCAAAAATAGTTGTACTCGGAAATTGTGCTTAGGAAGGGGAAAAAAGTGGATGTGAATGACAGTTAAAGTTGCAATCTTGCACATACTTTTCTAGGAGAAAGTCTTACTGAGTGCAATGGCCACGTTCCCACTGAAGAATAAGCCAGGCCTGGTCAGTCCAGGTTTACCAGGAACATGTTTTGTGCTGTTGCATGCAGTCTGTTGACTCCCTCCTCACTCTACCTGGTACTGTAAGGAGCTTAACAGATCAGAAACAGTCTGTTTAATGAGTCATCCGGCCAAGATATCCAAACTAGTTGTACCCATCACTAGCCTAGATCATCTGAATTAGGATCTCAGATCTTATGGCTTGTACACATACATCCTACAGTTGACATTTTTGGCCAATCACCCTATATTCTTAATATGATTAACAAATACATGAGCAAAAGTAGGATCAAAAGTAGTCTGAGATAGAATTCTAGTGACTGGCCTTTATGGTAATTAAATTTCACATCCAACATATCCTCTGCTGTAAATCATTCAACAGGAGTGACCCTCAGAGGAAAACAAAAGAAAGTAAAACTATAGAGAGTCCAGATAAATCTGTGTACTACCAAGGGAGGGAAACAATATTTGCCACCATTCATCCCCTTATCAAAAACATGGGTTTTCAGTCACAAAGAATAACACAGTGATGAGAATTCTGCAGTTTTTGGCCACTATTCACACACTGTAAACCTTTCCAGGAAATTGTTCTTTCCAGTTCTATCACCACACCTTCCTTTTTAAGCACAACCCCCACCCTCATAAATAGTTTCTAAATAGCTATGAATAGGCAGAGGGGTTGTGAAAGACTGTTGAATTTTGCACACACACACAAAAGTATTGCCACATGTGGGCTATTCCTTGTCGTCTCTGTTGTGCTATGGACCTCCATCTCATTATCTCAGGGCTTACAACCTACTTAAAAGGTGAACTGATGCTGCTGTAAGCTACCAGGAGATGCAATTCACCTTTTTCAGCTTATTAAAAAAGCAGTCCAAGAAATCTGGAGCAGCTGAGAGCTGCCTTTGGGGCAGCCATCCTTTGTCCATCCCAAATGTAGCTTCTCACTTCAATAGGGAAAACTAAGGGGGAGTAAATGGACTGCACACACCCAACACAGGAGCAAGTTTCCCTGTGGTCAGTAGGTTTATGGACTCTCACTGATATTCACTGGTCATCTTTAATTCCAACTCTCCTTTGCAGAAATGATCTTCATTGTAAGAATCCCTCCGCTTCTTCACGTTGTGCCTCTTGGCAGTTATTAAAGTGGAACAAATTATATCCAGGAGTTGTTACATTTTTCTGTAAAAAGAACAGTGAGGTTCATGATCATCATTACTGACAATCCTTGTGAAAATAGATGGTGGAAGGAACTGTTCGACACCTTTAGACTTTGTTCAAAACCATTAGGAGATTTTTGCAGTACAAAATATCAGTTCCTGATAGCAATAGCTGTAGGGCGCGTATTCTTCTCTAAAATGGGCAATATTTTGACATATATACAAAACCACCCCTCTGTTAACCTGGTTAATCTCTTTACTAAACTCTTGGTGACTCCTTTGAATGTGGAAGCAAGTAACCAGAAATATTTAAGGCAGGTTTATTGAGCTCGTATGCTTATTTTCAAACAAATACATGATAGAATATAATGTATGCAATTGAATAACTTGGAAACTTTTTTTTTTAATTTGAGAATTTGTGGATATTAAAAAATGGAAGCATGAGCTAGTTCTCTTTTCTCTTTGCTCAGGGGATATCCGTTTAATCCATTTACATATGGATATCAGTTTAATCCATTTGCAGTAGGCTAGCAGTGATTCCCAAACTCTGGTATTCCAGATGTCTTGGACTTCTGCTCTCAATATTCCCGACTGTTGGTTAAGATGGCTGGAGCTTCTGGAAGTCCAAAACACCTGGTGAACCAAAATTTGGGAACCACTGATTTAGAGTGTAAGAGGTTGACAGTGATGGGATGGGTGGACTTGGAAGGAATAAGGCAGATTTCCTATGCAATAAATTCCTCCCTTCACTTCATCCTCCTGTTACTCATCCCAACCTTTACATGTCTTTGCGGTTACTGATACTGCACACCTGATCTCAGGTACATAGGAGAAAGAAGTCAACTATATTCCAGGCTTCTTTCCCCACTTCTGCCATGCATTTAGTTTTTTATGGCCAGTCTGATCCAGTTCTAGTTGGACACCAAAGAATTTACACAGAATAGTTGTATCAGAATATGGATAGAAATGTGCACACAGTTATTAGAAGGTGCATCCCATGGAAGATAAAGGCATTTACACAGCATTTATTCTCTTGTGTGCATTGATGCCAGCAAAGTGCAGGGAACCGAAAGCCTATTTATATATGAAGAGTTGGACTGAAGGAGACTCAGGAAAGTTAGCCAAAATGAGTGTATGTATCATTTGACATGCCAATCACATGTCAGTTCCCAGTTTCTTCTGGACTCATGATATGATCAAAAAAATTGCACTGTAGATGCTGCTCCAACAGGAAGCAGGGTTGTTTCCTAATGGCAGTGGTATTCAAAGCCAAGACATTGGGGCCCTGAGTGTGATTTTTTTTGTGTGTTTTTACTCAAGTGATAAATTATATTCATCCATTCTTATAGGGAAAAATTAAAGTGTTTTTATTTAGAATGTAGCACTACAGTGAAAGCAAAACACATTCTTCTCTCCTGGTACTGGGAGGCCCCAGCCAGTGGAGAAGGGACCCAGTTCCCTCCTTCAGCTCTTGTAGTCAGTTGTAGGTTTGTAGAAGAATAACACAATGATTCCCACTCCCCTGAAGTCACAGGGGAGTGGGACAGGAAGAAGAAAAGAGAGAGACTGTAATGCAAGGATAGAATATATGCATTGCATATAGAAGTTGTACTCTGCTGTTTACTCATCCTACCCCCTCTGAAGAAACTTGCCAAACAAACGCCATGATAGGTTTGTCTTTGGGTTGCCAGAAGTTGGAAATGTCCTGAAGGCACACAACAACAACAAAAATGGTGAATGTCATGAGAAGAGTATCAGAGAATTTTGAATCCTTCTATTTCTGCCTGCCTATGTGCCCTTATTATCATAGTTATAAGAGCTCTTTCTTGACCACCTCCAACTCCTGGACATGCCTTACAAGGTAAATAGGCTTGTGATTAAACATGGACTTACTAAGAGAGAGTTAAATCCTCTTTCTCCCCACTAGCAGAAAGCAGAAAATCAAAAAGAGGGGTAGTTTTAATATCTCTCACCATTATTTTCTCCTATGTAGTAGATAGTTTAAGGAAGTAGTTACGCAAACAGATGTTGGTTTGTTTTATGAAGGTGTACCACAAAAGTTTCAGGACACCAATTTTTGAAAAAAATAGCTTATGGCAATGTTGTTTGGTTGAATATTAATTCACTCAAGTACTTCCTGCAGTATGACATGCTGATGGATTTAAATTGTCTTTATACAAGACAACAGGACTATATGGACTATAGGACCATAGTGCTAATTTCACATGCAAGCAAAATTATGTTCAAAATTTTGCAACATAGACTCCAAGCATACATGGAGATAGAAAAACCAGAGATCCAAATGGGGTTAAGGAAAGGAAGAGGCACTAGGGACCACACTGCAAACATATGATGATTAATGGAGCACATCAAAGAATTCCAAAAGTAAATAAACATAGACTATAGCAAAGCTTTTGACTGTGAAACACCCTTAAAGACATGGGAGTGTCAACACATCTGATAGTCCTGATGAAAAATATGTACTTAGGACAAGAAGCTACTGTCAGAACACAACACAGAAAAACAGAATGGTTCCAAATTGGCAAAGAGGTCAGGCAAGCCTGACTCCTTTCACCCTATCTGTTCAACCTATATGCAGAACATATTATACGTAAAGCAGGCTTAGCCACAGAGGAAGCAGTGAAAATAGGAGCAAGGAATATCAATATGCGGAGGACACCATACTATTAGCAGAAAACATCATTAGAGGAACTACTAAAGAAGGTCAGGAAAGAAAGTGCAAAGTCACCTAACCATAAAGAAAAAGACCACTACACAAATTCAACCTAGACAATGAGGAAATATAAATAGTAAAAGAGTTCTCATACCTGGGATCAAACATTGACAAGAACAGGGATCACAGTCAGGAAATCAGAAGAAGACGAATAATGAGGAGGGATGTTAGAAAGAACTAGAAAAGATCCTAAAATGCAAAGACATACAATTAAGCACGAAAGTTAGAATCATACAAGCCGTTGTGTACCCTGTTGCCATGTATAGATAGATGCAAGAGCTGGACAGTTAAGAAAGAAGATAGGAGGAAAACCAATTCATTTGAGATGTGGTGCTGGAAAAGAGTGCTGAGGATATCATGGACATCCTAAGAGACAAAGAAATGGATCCTAGAGCAGATCAAGCCGGAAATCTCCCTGTAAATCAAGATGATTAAACTTATGCTGTCGTACTTTGGCCACATCATGAGAAGGCATAACTTATTGGATAAACCAATAATGCTAGGAAAGGTGAGGGGAAGTAGAAAAAGAGAAAAGCCACATGCTAAATGGATGGACTCTATGAAAGAGGTCACAGGTATGAATTTACAGGAACTAAGCAGAACAGTGGAGGACAGGGAGTCTTGGAGAAATTTCATCCACAGGATTGCATAAGTCAAGCTCGTTTTTCAACAACAACAAATACAAGACAATAGGCAAAAGAATCAAAATGGAACAGAGGAATAGCATTTTATATGTCAAAACTCAAGAATTTAAAAGATCAGAGCAAAAGGTTATATTTCATCTCAAAGTCAAGTTGCATTTTGAACCATCACCACCTGAAGATGTCTTGGCTGTCAAAAATATTTTCTTCTTCATGCAGAATGTTGTCATTTTTGCAATAAAATATTTGTAGTTGTTCTTTTGAGTTTGGCACAAGACCCCAGCCATATTAATACTGGGATATTTGAGCTTCCAGTAACATTTTTTCTGACTGAGGGCCAAAGCAGTTGTACCTTAGTTGTGTAAGTGTATTTTTAATATGTGTTTTGGGGGCAGGGAAAATTAAGCGTTTCAAGGGAGCCCTTGTCAGTGCCAGTAGAGGCTTCCCTTAAAATGTAACTGGTACTGCAAGAGAAGGGAAATTTGACAGGACCATGTCAGAAAGAAAGAAAAAATAGCTTCCCCACCACTACAGTCCTTAGGCTGCCCTATAGCTACTATTTAAATAACAAAAGTATTGTCGTTAATTGAATTCTTGCAATTGATCTCATGTTTGATTTTGCCCTCCAAACAGTGAGGCTTAGGGCTCACAGGGCCTACTCTTTACACAAGATGGAACAAGTGGAAGAAGGGATCTAAACCTGCCCCATCTGTGCCTTACATTGCTGAGCTCTGTCACTGTAAACAGCTTTCTCCCTATCTGGTTCATTTGCAACATCAGAGACAAACCAACGGAAAACTGCCCCCCCCGACCAAAAAAATCCCCCCTACAGAGTGCACCAAGGAAAAGCAAGGTGAGGGGTTGCACACTCTGTTTTTATGCAGATTTATTTTCCTGTAAAGGAGTAGTTCCTCCACCTCCTTACACATACTGTGTATGTAAACAACGCCCATGTGTGATCAGGATACATCTGGTTGCCCCACATGGCTTGTTTGGCCTTTGAAGAGCCTGATTTGGGCTGAATCCTGTTCCGTGTGTGTGTGTGTGTGTGTGTGTGTGTGTGTGTGTGTGTGTGTAAAACAAGCCTCTGATTATTAATGTGGCTGTACAAAAAGTTTTGCACACGGCTGTGTTTGCACTCGCACCTCAGCTTTGACGTTGAGAAAGTTTGAACAACGATAAGGAGCAGTTCTCATGATGGACAGTGATTATGCTTGCTGAGAAAGAAATGCCATGACAGTTGCCTTCTCCTGTAAAATTTGCTTCAGGGTGTAGTCAGCAGCTATTTAAAGCCTAAGTAAAGGTATGCACCCTTCCTTACAAGATATCGAAACTGTCAAGGTAGACACACCAAGACACACAATACACTTGCAGCTGTGCTGCAATTATGATATTAAGCCGGACACCACCTGTACATGAATTGGAAAGTGAGCACAAAGATAGGCTATAGCTGAGCCAATGCCGCATTAGACCACCCTTTTGCGCTGTGCTGGCACCAATTTTAGGGTTAGGGACCGCACAGCAACCACATGGTCCCTAACCCTAGCATGGTGCGGTGGCATAACAATGGCGGAGTCCCGTGTACATGAGCACCCGGTTTTTCCGGGTTCTTTTTCCTCCAGAGGGAAGCTGCGCAGATTGGCAGCTGTGGCTTCCCTACAGAGGGAATTAGGCTGCTGCCAGGCCGCCTTTTTCAGGCGGTCTGCCCCACGCCAATGTCACTTCACTCTTGATCTCCTCTGCTGGTTTTGCCTTTATAATAATGTGTTTTGTGATCCCCACAAGGGCAGGAAAAGAAAATAATTTCTAAGAACAGGACATAGGAGAAGAAAGGATTTGACTTTATCCTCTTCCCTCTCTGTCTACATTTCTTCCTTATGCCGTATGAAAAATAATGGAGTTGTACTATTAATAAGCATCAGAATGTGTGTATGAGTGTGTTGCGTGCCTTGAAGTCATTTCTGACTTATGGCAACCTTGAGTCAAACCTATTATGGGGTATTCTTGGCAAGATTTGTTCAGGGGAAGTTTGTTATTGCCTTTTTCAAGGCTGAGAGCAAGTGCCTTGCCCAATGTCACTCAGTGGATTTCATGGCCAAACATACAATTGAACTCGCTGGCTCTCATCATTAGAATGCAGATCGTCTATGTCATGCTTCTTTCCAGTTGTTGTTGTGCACCTTCAAGTCATTTCCGACTTATAGTGACCCTAAGGTGAACCCATCATGGGGTTTTCTTGGCACATTTTGTTTAGAAGAGGTTTTACCATTGCTTTGCCCTAAGGCTAAGAATGTTTGACTTGCCCAAGGTCACCCAGTGGGATTCATGGCCGAACTAGAAATTGAATCCTAGGCCCGTTACAAACAGGCCTAAAAGTGTGCGCTCTGCGCGTGCTAGGGTTAGAAAGGGGTGTCCTTTCCGGACGCCCCCAACCCTAGCACGCGTGGAGCGCACACAAAATGGTGGTGTTGTTCCACATGGCCGCCACCATTACAACTTCACGATCGCGCCACACCAGCGCACATAGTGCGCCCCTTCCCCGGCCGCAAAAGGAGCTCCGAAACGGAGCTCCTTTTGCCGTTTGTGTCACTGAGTGCAGCCTTCAGATGGCTGCGCCCACCGACACAGAGGAGAAAGGGACACCTCCCTGCCACTGCGGGGTGTCCTTGGGGCTTGAAGCCCCAAGGACACCCCTTTCCAGGCTGTGGGGAAGGGGCCTTTTGCTGCTTCCCCGCAGCCTGGAAAGCGGCGGATTGGGGCCTCAGTGGCTGCTGCTCTGGCCACTGAGGCCCCGATCCGGCTGGGAAAGGGGCAGGTGCAGGCTGCCACTTTTCGGCGGTCTGTAACACACCCTAGACTCCAGAGTTGTAGTCCAGCACTCAAACCACTACACTATGCTGGTTCTCTAGCTGCTTTTGCATCGAAGGGAAGGAGCCCAGTAGGGCAGCCCAGATGAGTGATGGGCAAAAACCAGTTGTGAGCTATCAAGGTCAGTTTCATGAGAACATCTGGTAAGAAGGAAACAAGGACAGGTAGTCCTGGGAAAGAGAATGTCTTGAGTTGTGGACAAATGGCATGTAAACCCACGAAAAACATTTGAGTTGCTATTAGCTTTTCATATACTATATAACCAAAAAATGTTTCATACCTGAAAGCATATCTGAAATATTTCATACCTGTTTTTGAATAAAGTTTTCTGGTTTTGCTGAGGCTTCTTTCTCTGTATTGATGTTAGCCAATAAATTGGCCACCGTCACCATTCTTGCCCTCCCTGCCTCTTTCTCAACCCACCCACCCTCCTTACTTCTATCTCCTACCACTGGGGTGCATGTGTAGGCACTGGGAACAGTGAAGGGAAGGAGCGCCAGAGAGTGGCCCAGGCAAGTGGTGAGGAATGGAGCCCCCTGCCTCCCTCCTCTGCTGGGCACTGCTGCCTTGCTCTTGGGACGGGGCTCTCTCACCCTTCCTGCCTCGTTCTCTTGCAGCTGGAGCACACACGGAGTAAAGGGAACCATAGCTGTCCAAAGTCGAGGTGTATAGTAAGTACAGAATTTGATGCATTTTCATAGAGTCGTAGAATCATAGAGTTGGAAGAGACTACAAAGGCCAACTGGTCCAGCCCCCTGCCATGTAGTAACACACAACCAAAACACCGCTGACAGATGGCCATCCAGCCTCTGTTTAAAAACCTCCAAAGAAGGAGACTCCACCACTCACTGAGGCAGCTTTCAAACAGTTCTCACTGTCAAGAAGTTCTTCCTAATGTTTAGGTGGAATCTCTTTTCCTGTAGATTGAATCCATTGCCCCATGCCCTTGTCTTTGGAACTGCAGAAAACAAGCTTGTTCCATCCTCAGTATCCCTTCAAATATTTAAACAGGGCTATCATATCACCAAGGAACCCCCTCTTCTTTAAAGATACCCAGCTCCCTAAGTCATTCTTCATAAGGAATGGTTTCTAGATCCTTCACCATTTTGACTCACCATTTTGGGTTTTAAATGTTGAGTTACGTCATGGGGGCCATGGCAACAAAAATATTTCCAGGGGGTCCCTGGTATAGAAAATATTAAGAACCACTGCTATACAGTATTTCTGTTTGCCCATGTGGATACGGAAACCTTTAAGGAGAACACCGTTTGCTCTTTGTATCTCCATCTGAGGTCTGAGATGAGAATAGGAATAGATATCAGATTAGTGAACTCACAAAGACACTGGCATTCCTTTAGGTAGAACAACTAAAGCACCACTGCTTCTTTAGGCCTTGAGTAGGAATCATGTGGTTTACCAGATGTTGTTGGACTGTAATGCTCTGCATTATTCCTTACTATTACTAACTATGCTGGCTAGGGCTGCTGTAAATTTCAATCCAACAACATCTGGAGGACTGCATGATTCCTATCTATTCCCTGGGCAGGTTCTAGGACAAAAGCACATCTGTAAGGCTTATATCCAAGTAAAAGGCCAGAGGGTCTCAAGGTGCAGTTTGTTACCTACAGCTTCTCCTCCCTCTTTTCAAACTTCTCACCAACCAATATCAGCAATCATACGGGGGGAAAGTCAACAGACTGATCTACAGACATGTGGGACATAATTACGTATATTCACTAGATGCTGGAATGACAGTATGGATCACCATCTTTAATGGTAGAGAAATAGTCAACCTCCTGCAGAGTCAGATCTTTCTGATGTTGCCCTTAGTAGAGGACTGGAATTCTCTAGAGCAGCTTCCGATTCAAATTAAGGGCCAACTTTAAAATAAAAGCTGCTAAAACACATTTCTGTCTTGCTATGCTCCCAGTCAAGGCTATAGCTTCCCCAGGCCATCTCTCTGTCTAAACTAGAGAAGACAAAATACAATAGCAATTTTTAATTATGTTGCACTGGATTTCTTCATCACTGATATAAAGATCTGGCTATAATATTTAGTTGCATGCTGGTCTAGTGTATTGTTCTGTTTGCTTTTTAACCAGGAAACAAGAAGCTATATACTGTGGTATGTTTATTTCTTCCTTTGTGGTTGCTTGAAGGAATTGAAAGTGATAATTATTTGCTAAAAATCTTAGACAGATGCAATTACGTATAGCAAACACATGAGAGACCCATGGGATATTTGTAAAAATACCTGCCAATATAAAATGTGTCACATTTTACAGCAGCTTCCTTGAAAAATTCTGAACCATTACAGCATATATTTTTTCTTGAAATAAATAAAACAACTGAGCTGCTGTTTAATGGTGTTCTAGTGGCAGAAAGTAATAAAAAAATAATTTTTCAACATTATGAACTGATTTCACACAGCCGCTTGCCAGTTCTAAAGCTGTATTGCCTTCTGCAGTCAAGCTGTGATGCAAACTTGTTTGCAGAATACAGGCTAGTCCATGTCTACTTTTGTGCTGTGTTCCACAGATGGTTAAACTTGCAACTAGAATTCCCTGGCATAACCCTTCATATCTGGTCCTTTGGGAGAGGGAAAGGAATCTCAGGGTGAGAGTGCTCCAAAACACTCAGCAGAAATAATCCAGCTGAGACTGCTTTAACTGCCCTGGCTCAATGTTAGGGAATCCTAGAAATTGCAGAGCGCACTGACAGAGAAGGCTAAATGTCTCACAGAACTATAGTTCCCAGAATTCCCTTGCATTGAGCCAGGGCTGTTAAAGTGGTCTCAAACTGGATTATTTCTGCATTGTGTTTTGGACTAATGTTGTCTTGCAAAGTGTGTGTATTCTTCTTTGTTAGATTTGCTCTTTTTTCCTTTGAATGACATACTCTGAGCAGTTATGTTTGATGCTCAGGATATAACATTTAATGATGATACAGGTCTGCTCTCTGTGACATTAGGTACTGTGCTAAGTCTTAGGTTTGGGTCCTAAAATCTGAGGACCTAGGATAATACTAACCATATCTTCCAACGGTCTTGATTTGGCAAAGGTCAGCCCTGATTAATTCTCTATTGTCCTACTTTCTTAACTGCTTTAAAAATGTCTCAGTTTCTGCTTTTCTCCCCTCACCTCTCCCTTTATCCTCATCTTAGTCCAATTGTTGCAAGTGAGTTCAAAATGAAAGAGAACTTTGTACTCTCCAGCAGGGAGAAAAGAAGGTGAAATGTTTCTTTTTGCTGTAGATTCAGGAAAAAGCAAACTACTGCAGCCTTTCTTAGCTTTTACATTCTTCCTCATTAATAACTTAGGCCAGCTTGACAACACATCCCAGTTTTCACCTGTAAAATGTTGGAAGGTATGTAAACCAGGTAACTCTACCTGCAACCCAGGCTACTTGCTGAGCTATTCAACAGATCAGTACAATATGTCTCAATTTGGTATGGATTGACAGACAACACACAAGGTGTTTTCATCTACATATGCTCCTAATTAGGTGAATTTGCCATAAGACAAATTGGTCATAAGTTGTTTAGTGGAGATGTCCACTCAGCAAGGAGGTTCAGCATTTTAAAATGGAGTTGACTGGGCCAGAGGTAAAGGCTCAGTGAGTCATAAAGAAGCAGTCCCTTCTGCCTCCAAAGAGTCTGCATTTCTATTCCTGCTTGTTACCTGGCTCATGTATATAAATTAGGTTGGCTAAATTAGGCATAATAAAATTATAGGAAAATTGGAGAGGGAATACATAAGGATTTGAGAGATCCATGTCTCCTCTCACTAGCAGCTTTGTAAACTGGGCACAGTAACACTAAAAAGATTCTTTGGACTGGCATTATAAGAGAGGGAGAAGCAAAGAAGTTATTAGGGGACAATGTATGTTATGAGATGGGAAGAATGATGACTCAGAAATGTTAGGGTGTGGGAAAGATAAAAGTTTCAGCAGGAGCAGAATAGACTTTAAGAGAAACAGAACTATTATGTCTGCAAATTCTACTCATATCTGTAAACCACATCATATAGCAATTTGTGAGAAAACATAGTAGCAACGTTTTCCCCAAATAGTTCCAGTGAGTAGATTTGAAACCTTAAATTCACCCTGCTGAACATAGAAACCATTTTTTAAAAAAATCATATTTTTAAAATATGAGATTTCATTGGGACTTGAGTGTTCTTAAGCCTATAGAAAATGGGGGGGAAATTGGTGGTACCTTGGCAGGACAGAGGCCACAGATACAAAAGAAGGAGATGAGACAGTGTAGACTGTCATAAAAATTTTCCTTTCTACATACGCGAAGGAAGAGATACAATTTCACTGTTAAAAACTAGAGCTCCAATCCTTCCAATTCCTTACATATTTTTTGCATGGGAAATAGCAGGATAATTGTGCCTCCAGCACCTTGAAGACAAACCTGAAAATACAGGTAATGCAAAGAAAAATGGCATGACAAACAATACAGCATTGTTAGTTTGCAACAGTGCAGGAAGTCACCCTCACTTCCTGCTTCTCAGATAACAAGATGAATGCTCAATTGTTGTAAATTACCACTCAGAGACATTGACACAGTTCTTGATGATGTAAAATCCAGCGCCTTGGGCCGTCCTTCCCTTTTGTACAAGTATGCACAAGACCATACATCACACAAGTATGCATAAAACTTGAAGGAGTGGAATAGAGAAACAGGAAAGGTATATTAGAAAGTCACCCTGGCTTCAGTTTCTATGACAGGCAACTTCTTTTCCTTGACTTCCTTTTTCTTTGAACTATGTGACTCAGGAAGAGGCTCTTGCATATGTTTTGACCACAGATCATTTCTAAAGCTTTTGGGAGGTTACAGAATTGTTGATAACTTTTGGGATCAAAACTTCTGCTTCCGTTGAGGGTTCCTGACATTTCCACTCCTTTTTTGGTGTGACAAGTTAGAATCTTTCCTAACCTGCAGGACTAACCACTGGCTCATATGACTATACCTTTAACTTGAGCTTAATTTGCAGGTGGTTCTGCTAACATCTCTCTCTCTCTCTCCATGCTGTGAGAGGTTTGGCCTGCTTTTCAAGTGGCTGTTAAAGGAACAGAGGCAGGCTGAGGTTTGGAGCTGCTGGAAACATCACAAGGATCTTCATATCTCACGGTCAATCTGTCTGCATTTCCTTGTGCTCCTTGGGCCCCAGTAGTGAGAATACAGATCATTTAGCAGTTTACCACCTACCTGGTGGGGAATAGTATTCTTTTGCCCCATACTGAGAAAAGGACAAAGACTGCCATAGCAGTCAGATCTGGAAACAAAGGTATAGAATAAACAGGGGAATCCAGAGGTAAGCTGTAACCAGAATAACTGTAGCCCAGTTGTCACCATGGTAGTAAACCTGTGTATGTATCTAGCATTATCTTATACTGTTCTGCAAATTGGGAGTGTTACATGAATGATTTGAATTAATTCACTTCCAAGCAAGCTCCTCTGTCAACACTAATTCCATCCTTTTCTGAACCGAGAATTCTAGAAGAGGGCTTAAATACCTTTATACAGGCAAGGACTTAGGATGTGCTTTGCATTGTAAGTAGCAGCAATTATGCTGGTAATTTAAAACAAATCTATTTAATAATTAGATTCATATTCCACCTTCCCTTCCATGAACCCACGGTGATGTGTAGGGCTGCCCTCTTTTTCTCATTTCAACTTCATAACAACTCTGTAGGGTAAGTCAGGCTGAGAGAGACAGACAGGAAGTTAGGCATTGGGTTTTATAGTTCTAGTGGGGACTAGAACCTGGATGTCCAAAGTCTCAGGGGGCGTTCCCACTTGGCAGATAAAACGGATTATATTGGTGCAATTCTGATTCGGATTATGTTCCGGGAATAATTTGAATTTTTTCCATCGTTTCCATTACCTCGATTCATTTAGACCCTGTTTTCATTCCCATTTATTTTAATCTCTTTATTTTAAAGTGGATTAACTTGCTCCCCATTCCCATTTGTGTCCATAAGCTGTCAATCAAGTGCGTAGGCTTCAGACGTCACAAGTCTTGGTGTTTGTTTTTTTTGGGCAGCCAATGAAAATCAGCTGCATCCGAGGCTCTTCTGTTGTGTCTTCCCAGACTAGAAGGAGGCTTGGCAAATCGGATCAAGGAGGAGAAGGCAGAGGGCTTCATTATTGGGGAGAGAATCTTTGGGGAAGAGAGAAGATAAGGCTCGATCCCTCCCTCAGATCCCTGGGCGTCCAGGCTCTCCATTCCCCAAAATCGCTTTGCGCCCCCCATTGCTCACTGGGCTGTCTGTGGGGTGATCAAGCAGGGATGGCCTGCAAAGCCCATCCCATAGTTCCTCTGGAAGGAGCCTCCTTTCCCAAAATTGCTTTGCGTCCCCCATTGCTCACTGGGCTGTATGTGGGGTGATCAAGCTGTCATGTCCTGCAAAGCCCATCCCATAGTTCCTCTGGAAGGAGCCTCCTTTCCCAAAATCGCTTTGCATCCCCCATTGCTCCCTGGGCTGTCTGTGGGGCTATCAAGCAGGCATGTACTGCAAAGCCCATCTGCTGCTCAGGCAGAGGTGAAAAAAGAAAAAAAATAGTTTAAAATTGTGTTCAATGGCTCTCCTCACACATCAGTCTATGAAAGAGGAGCAGAGGGGAGGTTGCAATCCACCGGGGTAAAGTCTATGCGAATTGAAGAAAATGGTGCTGGCAATGCAGAAAGAGAACAAAGAGGGTGACACCCCCAGGCCAGCCCCTTGAGCGCTGCTCCTCCCATCTCCAGGTTCCCGAATCAGACACCCTTTCGTTCCCATTTGGATACAGCAAATTGTACCCCGCTTTCAAAAATAACCCGCATTATAAACTACTATTATTTTAAACAGAATTATAGGCTGATAATCCAGTTTAAACATTTTAATTCGATTCTGATTCGAAACGCGGTGGGAACGAATGAGGGGTAAGGGAGATTTAATTTGGGCTTCTGTGGGAACGATGCACCCTAAATTCGGATCATGACCCGCTTTATAGGTAAGTGGGAACAACCCCTCAGTCCACTACACCACATTGGCAGTTCTGCATCTCTAGTGATGTAGCCCAAACATAGACTTGCTCTCTCCAGTGAGAAAAACTACAACTAAGTGGCGATGAATGCACTGGAAAAGAGAGAGAATCACAGGGAATGTAATGGATGGACACTTAGGCGGGTTACAGACCGCTGCTTTGCGGTGGTCTGCCGCCGCCACCGGTTGGTCCGCGGGGGAGCCGGAGCCTCCACACGGTGCGGCTCCCGTGTGGACCCATAAAGAAGCTCCAAAATGGAGCTTCTTTTTGAGTCGCATTTGTGACGTAGCGAGGCGCCAGGGGCGCACTCACTACGTCACAACAACCGCGACGCGTACGGACGCTCAACGTCCGATACGTCAAGATGGCAGCGCCCGTATGAACAGGGCGCTGCCATCTTGTACGTATTGAATACGTACTAGGGTTAGGAGGGTGCGGAAGCACCACCCCTTCCTAACCCTAGTACGTATTCTATACGTACTAAATGGCGGTCTGTAACCCGCCTTAGTTGCTGCTAACTGCCCTTGAATTGGCCCCAACTCATGACATTCCTGTGGATGAGACATCACTAAGTCCCCCTTTCATCCACTGCTCTGCTTAGGCCTGCAGATTCTGGCCCATGACCTCCCTAACTGAATCTGTTGTGTGGTCGTCTTCTCATTCTACTGTCTTCTACCTTCCCTAGCATTATTGTCTTTTCTAGTGAGTCATGTCTTTTCTTGATGTGGTCAACGTACGACAGCCATTGTGTCATCCTCTTGGCTTCTTGAGAGATTTCAGGCCTAATCTGTTCAAGGACCTATTTCTTTGTCTTTTTGGTTGTCCGTGGTATTTTCAGCACTCTTCTCCATCACCACATCTCAAATGAGTTTATTTTCTTTCTGTTGGCTTTCTTCCCTGTCCAGTTCTTGCATCCACATGTGGTGATGTGGGATACAGTGGCTTGGATGATTCTAATTTTAGTGCTCAGTTGAATATGTTTACACTTTAGTATCTTGCCTAGTTCTTTCATGACCAATTTTCCCATTCCTAGGCTTCTTATTTCTTGACTGCAGTCTCCATTCGGATTGATATTTGATCCAAGGTACAGGAAATCTTAATCCCACCATTAATAAAAGAAAGGCATGGTACTGTATACCAAAACTACAGCTTTTATTTTACTCTTTCCCCATGCATGTAAGATTCTACTCAAAATGCTACAGTTTTGAGCTTTAAGACTAGTTTATAGTTATTTCTGTACTTCTGGTCCTACTAATGCTTTTGGATTTCCATTTCCAGAAGCTCCAGCCCACATTCCCAGTGGTCCAAACATTGAGAGAATTACCAGTCTAAACAAGAGGCCAGAAGAATCTGAAACAACATGGGTGCCATAGCTAAAGTTGTCGTCTTCCCCACCTCTGCCAGCTGGGTTCTTCTTTAGAATCTCTTTGTATTTCATTAATCATTTTAGGAAGATGGGCATTTTTTTCTATTTAACTCCACTCTTCACATTCCTACAGCTTTTAACAGCCATGTGTAGGCATATCTATTACTGTACCTTGAGAATAGCATTTGATGCATATGATAAAGCAGGCTGTAGCCTCTGAAAGCTCATGTGGAGAACTTGTGGTCCCCCAAATGTTGTTGAACTCCAATTCTCATCATCCCAACTCAGAAGTCAGGAATTAGAGGAGCATTTCATGAGCCATAGATGCTTCACCTAAAATGTTATAAATGACAAGATTCTTTCTTGCTTTTCAAACAGACATGTGATGGGCAGAAATTCAACAAGGGAATCAACAAAACTACCGTGATGGGAAAGCTGTGCCTGTAGAACTTTTTCCTGTTAGTCAACTGAGAGATGATATATTAACTGTCAGAAAAAAAGGTGTCAACCTCTGATCTGATAGGAGAATATTCCGACAAGCATGAATGAAATAAAAGGAGTGATAGCTCAGTCACAGAGCACATGTTTTAAAAACCCCATATATAGCTGCACACTGTCCATTTAACATAATTTGTAGTGTGACAGTACATCTCCTATAGGGTTTACACTTTTTTTTAGAAGAGGGAATTCTGCAGGTGCAACTTTGAAGAAAAATAAAAGCTACATTTAATAAGTACTTCTCTTTGACATAACTATTCAGGTCAGAGGAACTGTGGTTTTTTCCTTTGTATCTGCTCACCCTGGAGGAGAGATGCATAGCAGGAGGACATTCAGCAAGTAAAGCCTCTGCCACCATAAAGATGCAGCATGTTTTGGGGCCAAACTGAGCTTGCCTGCCACTCAACTATTTAAAGCAAAGTGGGAAAAGGAGGCATGTTTCTCATTGTTCACCTGCTACCATGGAAGAGTGGTCTGCCTGTGATAAGTGCTTATAAAATGCCTTTAAATTATTCAGGTTGTGTGAGCAAATGTGATTGATTTTATTGAAGTTTTGAGTTTCTGCACAGCCTGTCTTAATCCCAATATATAACTACCATGGAACACCTTCCATCAGTTTGATTTATTTTATTTTATTTTGCTGAGGATTCTAAATAGCTACTCCAGGCCATTAAACAGAAGTTTTTGCATGTGTTATTTCTGCTTGCTGTTAGGAGAATGGAAATCAGGCAGTGGCATCTATTAAGCAGGATTTCAGTCACAAATTGCTATTGCTGATGCGCAGATGTCTGACGAATGAAATGCACAAATACAGGGTGGGTGAAAGCAGTACATGTGCAATGGATCTTGGGGTCTTAGTAGCCCACAAGCGAAACATGGGTCAACAGTGTGATTCAGTGCACCCAAAAGCCAATGCAATTCTGAGCTGGATCAACAGAAGCATATTGTCTAAATTGAGGGACATAGTAGTGACACTCTAGTCTGCTTTGGTCAGACCTCACATGTAATTTAGTGTCCAGTTTTGGGGCAGCACAGTTCAAAATATTGAGAAGCTGGAATGTATCCAGAGAAGAGCAATGAAGATGATTAAAAGTCTGTAAATCATGACTTATGAGGAACAAGTTAGGAGGTGGGTGTGTGTAACTTGGAGAAGAGAAGACTGAGTGTTGATGTGATAGCCAGTCTTAAATATCTCAAGGGATGTCATATAGAAGATGGATCAAACTTGTTTTCTGCTGGTCCAGAAATTAGACTGAGAACCAATAGATTCAAATTACAGGAACAGAGCTTCTCCCTAAATATTAAGAACTTCTTTACTATATAAGAACTCTACAACAGTGGAATACACTGCTTCAGAGGATGGTGCATTCTCCTCCTTTGAAAGTGTTTAAACAGAGGTTGGATGGACATCTTTCAGAACTGCTGTAATTGTATATTCCTGCATGGTGGGGAATTGGACTAGGGTCTCTTGAAGCTTCCTCCAAATGTAAGAGTCAAGAATTCTATGACTTTTGGTACATTTAAATTCCTCCACATATGAATCAAGAAAGTCTGGATAGCTAGAGCTTATGGAATTCAGACTTTTGTGCTAATTGGTTTAAAAAAGCAGAAATTAAATGTTTAAGGTGATATCCATCTGTGGGCATAAGCACTGCAAACATAATTTCTCCACTTTCTTTGTAAAGAAAAGAAATGAGCCAAACAATATCAGAATAAGCGCAGAAATGGCAATGTTCAGATCAAGGCTGGAAAGCAAGCGGCAAGTCAGATGTTGTTGCAGTTCCCAGCAGCCCTTGCCAACTTTGTTATCGTGTACCTTCATGTCATTTCTGATGTATGGAGACCCTAATGCCACCCTGTCTTGGGGTATTTTTGGCAAGGTTCTCCAGAAGGGGGTTGCCATTGCTATCCTCTGAGGCTGAGAGAGTGATACCTACTGAAGATTACCCACTGGGTTTCCATAGCTGAGCAGGGATTCAAACTCTGGTCTCCAGAGTCGTAATCCAGTGCTCAAACCAGTACACCATGTTGGCTTTCCCCAGACAACTAAGTTGATTGAAATAAAACAAAACATACCTTAATATGATTCACACACAACGTTCTCGCATTTGTGGAACTCATTTTTAATGACTCAGCACATTTGGACAGTGGTGTCTTTGAGACTCTGGTTTAAAAGCCAATTCATAGTCCCAGCTACAGCAGCCATATTGAATCTATTAAATTTATGTAAATGTAGATTTACCATTCAGCAATTGAGTCTGTGGGTCTACTCCAGCTGGGACTAGCAGTTGGATTTAGAGCAGGAGTAGGAACACACAGCCATCCATACATAACAATGTAGATTCTGTATTAGAAGACCCAGCATTCTTTGCTATTGGCTATGGTGGCTGAGGCTTGCAGTCCAACAGCAACTGAAGGGCCGCCTGATTCCTAGCTCTGATTTAGGCCAATAATGCTTAGTACAGGGGAAAGTTGACTGAAATGTATCTTTCAGGTATTTCTTTTCTTTTCTTTTTGTATTTTTTTCATATAGATTTGAAGTATTTTACAATTCTCAAAGTCCTTCAGAGTTTATACATCTAAAGATTTCAGTAAAAAGGGTTGTTTGTTATTGTTAGAAATGAGGTGGACTAGTGAAGGATCAAATATTGTGACTGCTAAGCTAAAAAATACGTAGCACAGTTAAATAATAAAAAAGGAAAGCTTTATTTTTACCCCACCTGTCTGTTGGACACAATCGAGGCAGTTTAGAATGAAAACAAGAACATACATACCCCATATCCCAATCAATCCCTCCCTCCCCTAAAACAACAATTAAACAGATTGAACATTAAAAGCAATACAATTAAAAGAATCAGGGATGGGCAGATGGGGCACAAGTACTCAGTGGGATGATAAATTTGGGTTTAGTTGGTGGCCAGGTTTGCTATTCTGGGAAGGCCTGCCAGAAGAGATCCGTCTTGACAGCCTTTTTAAAGCTGTCCAAGCTGGTAATATGATGGATCTTCTCTGGCAGGCCGTTTCATAATCTGGGAGCAGTCAAATAATAATAAAAACTTTATTCATTCCCCTAGAATGACTCTAGAGGTAAGGGTTTGGGTTTTGTGACCTACTTTGCAATTACCCAACCTTGAGGAACTAGTAAATAGAGGAAAAAAGGATCTGGCTGGGAAATGTAAAACATGTTGGCTAAAGAACATTTATTATTTAATAGCTAAATTTTTATTGTCAGTCTTAATTCTCAAAGCAATGTGTGAAAAATCAGACAGGAAAATGACAGGATGTGATCGTTAAACATCTTGTTTTCTAAAGGTATTTTAGTGTTGCCCCATTTAATTATGAATATTGAGCTTCTAAATAATGGTTCTACTTGAAATACAGTGATTTCCTTTTAAGATGCATACACTGCTACTGCTTGAATTGAAAAGGTATAGTTCATATGTTGCATCCTGCTATGGAGCATTTGAGTTTCAGTTTACATTGGTATGTTTGTTTGTTTTTCTTCTGTTTTTACCATTAATTGGAGTTCCATGTTTGGGGCTGAAAATGTCTCATTAAAACATGTATATTCCTATGTATTTAAATCATTCTTAAAATTGCCCATTTAGCATTAAGCCTACACATATTTTCTGTTAAGGAAAGGGGAGGAAGAATGAAAAAACTAAGTCACTGTTGTGCACTTGTGCATGTGTTTACATGTATTTGCCTGTGCACATGCATAAATGATGAATGTGGTTCTAAAGAGAATTCTACCAGATGTAAGCTCTGCACACAGCAGCTATATGCAATGTTTGTTGTTGTTGCGTGCCTTCAAGTTGTTTCTGACCAATGGTGACCCTAAGGTAAACCTATCATGGAGTTTTCTTGGCGTGATTTGTTCAAAGGAGATGTCCCATTGATTTCCCTTGAGGCTGAGAGAATATGACTTGCCCAAGGTCACTCAGTGGGTTTCATGGCTGAGCTGGGAATTGAACCCTGTTCTCCGGAGTCGTAGTCCAACACTCAAACCACTATGCCATGTTGGTACCTAATTCTAAAGTCAGAAAATAGATCAAAACAACCACTCAAGTTCAAAATTACACATTTAATTCTAAACATACAACAGAAAAAAAATGGCTTATTTAACATGCTGACTCTAGCACATCCTTGAAGGAACTCATGGCCCTTGAGATATGGGCTACTTCTGGGTCCAGGTTCAACTCAAGGGCTGCCATTCACTGAATTGTAGGTGAAAGGCAGAAATATAAGAGTATATAAGATGTTGCAGCTTTGTCAGTGAAGTTGTCTTTAACTAGATTGATACAATGGTTGGGTGATATCCTAAACTATATTTCTCAGTTGGTATATCTACTGGGTACAAGGGAGAAGGTGTTCTTGGTGGCTGCTTCCAGCTCTAGAATTTTCTTGCTAGAGAGGTTAAACTGGTGATCTCCCTGTTCGCCTTCCATAGGCAGGGTAAACCCTTTTTGTTTTAGTAAGCCTTTGACAGATGATTGAGTGTGGGGAGAGGGGCATTTCACAAAAAATAGCCATGGGTTTTAACTGCTTTTAATTCTGTTATTAGTTTAATTGTATTTTTGAGATTTGTAGGATCTGAAGTTTAAAGCTGCCTGTTTTAATCTCTGTGAAACTTTCCATGCTGGGTGAAGTTCAAGATGCAAATAAATGCAGTTATAACAAATAATAATCATTGTTGAATAGACAGACCTTGGACTAAATTCTGTGGGAAAAGTCTCTTACAAGGCTTACACTGAAAGTTTTCAAGTTATGTTAGAGAGATGCAGTTTGGTGGTGGATATCTATCCCTTGAGGCTGAGTAACTTGGAGTGGTGAAGAAGTCTCTCCCCCACTATGCCCCTCCAAGTTTTTTTCCTTCAGATGGCATCATCTGCAGTTTCATTTCAATAAAATAGAAGTCATCCCTTTAGTTTACTATCTGTGTGGGACTATCTTTGCAGATGATTTGGAGACTTCAGCTAGTACAGAACTAGGTTGCTGGGATTTTGCTTAGCTTATCTACGATTGCAATAGTATTATATTAGTTGCAAAGAAACATGATTGATTGATTATTTGGTTCCAAGCCTAGTTCCATATTCTGGAACTTACTCTTAAAGCCCTTAGCAGCTTGGAGCTTAATTATCTAAGGGAGCCCATATACCATATCAGGCTGCTCACATATTAAGATGTTCAGGAAAGGCCCTTATCCATGTTCCACTTCAGAAAAATTAGATTCAGAACTTGAAAAGTAAATTTTTAGATGATAACTCCCAGAATCCCTTTGTTTGGGATGCTTTGAGTTCTAGCCCAAAAACATACTTTTCTAAGCTCCAATATTGATTATTCATGTCTAAAGACAATACACATATGCAAACACAATTCCTGGTGGTTGTTGTGTGCCTTCAAGTCATTTCTAACTTATGGTACCCCAAGTTATCCCTATCACAAGGTTATCTTGGCAGAATTTGTTCAGAGGGGGTTTGCCTTTGCCTTCTTCTGAGGCTGAGAGAGTATGACTTGCCCAAGGTCACCCAGGAGGTTTCCAAAGCTGAGTGGGGATTTGAACTTTGGTCTTCATAATCATAGTCCAATGCTCAAAATACTACACCACTTTGGCTCTTTTAAACCATTTTAACTTACTATCTGTACAAGAGACTGAAAAGGTTATTCTTTCCAATTTTATGTACTGTTTTGCTGCTGGTCAAATGGCATTATAGACTCAAATTCTTGCTGGATGCAGACCTGAGATCCATTTTAGAGTAGTATGAAGGATAAATATTTGATTACCGGTACATGCAGGACTGATCATATAACACCAATATTAAAGTCACTCCACTGGCTACCTATTAGTTTTCGGGCACAATACAAGGTGTTGTTTATCACATTTAAAGCCCTACATGGCTTGGGCCCAACTTATCTAAGGGATCGCCTACTTCCATACAATCCGCTCTCAGGTCCTCTGGGAGGAATATACTGCAGCCTATAAAGACCAGATTGACTGCGACCTCCCAGAGGACCTTTTCTGCAACTGCTCCCAGCCTGTGGACAAGATCCATCAAATTACCAATCTAGATAGCTTCAAGAAAGCTGTTAAGATGGATCTCTTCTGGCAGGCCTTCCCAGAATAAACTACTCGGCCATGTAATGACCCCCCACATATATGTGATGATTCTGCCCACTGTTATTGTCTTAATTGTTTTTATGTAATATGCAATTTTAATCTTAAATTTGTTTAATTCTTTTTAAGGGGAGATAGTTTGTACATATTTGTTATATTCTTTTAACATTATAAGCCGCTTTGATTGTTTTAACAAAAAACAGGGTAGAAATAAGTTTTATTATTTATTTATTTATTAAAGATTTGGTCTATGAAACTGTAAAATAAATAGGGAGATCTTGCATCGTAAAATGCAGCTGTGATGATGGAGCTCTGTCACCATAGCTCCATCTGATGCCTGCCCCCCAAATCCCATTATTTCACCCAGCAAAAGGGTTTCCAGAATACTGCAAAATGGGGCACTGGGCAATCATGTCTGCAGCACCCTCCCAGCCATGGAAACATTGCAAACAGGTAGATGGAGAGACTCTTTGAGTCCTGCTTTTCTCCATGCAGACTGCAACCTGGAAAGGGCTGTAAACATGGATAATTTCCCAGTACTCCATTTTATATAACCTTAAAAGTCCTTTGCTTGGTCATTACCTGGCTGAAAAGGTAGAGTTGGGTGGGAGTTTATGCATCATGTCTAGTTATTAACAACCATACATGTGAATCACAAAAAATTGTAAGTGCTTAAGTTGGGCTTGTGACATCATAATTACTAAACAGGATGCCAACTGAAATTTTTCTTTTTTTTAAAAAAACCCCTAGATATAGCAGGTATTTCTGCTTTGAACATGCTTCTGATGTATCACTGTCATAGAAAAAGAAAAAAATCCTGTGAAAAATTAAACTCTGCACATGGTTGAAAGCAGATCCACTAGCCAACTCTATAGACCATTTAGATGCATGGCATAACTTTTTTTCATTGAGATTATTATGACACTGCCATTCCATGGTGGTGGGATTGCATGTTCCTGTGAAGCAGGTGACTATGCTGATGGTAAGAAAGTAGGGTTTTCCATGTGAGACAGGCTTTTGCTGATGAGCCATACTAAATGTGATGAAGAGTTACTTGGTGGCAGCAGTAGTGAGGAGTGGGATAACACTGGTGGAGGATTTCTCAGACACAACAGCAGTGGCACTACAGCTAATGCTTGTTAGTACTGCAAGGAAGAGGCATGGTAAATCCCATTTGAATGTCTTTTTACCATGAAGACCCTATGATGAGACAAACCAAACTGAAACAAGAGATAGTGCTAGAAGATTAGACTCCCAGGTTGGAAGTATTTAATGTGCTCCTGGGGTACAGCAGAGGACAACTACATGTAGCCTTATGGCTAATGGCACAACTGGAATCAAACTGAAAGGACGTTCAGCTGTTGACATGCTCAGAGGGGAAAGAAAAGTCCGTAACATATTATAAGAACATGTAATGTGAGAAGCATGAATCAGGGGAAGCTAGACCTAATAAAACAAGAAATGAAACATTTAACATTACAATACTTGGGATGAGCAACCTTGTAAAGTGCAAAGGAATGGGACATTCTGAGTCAAACAGTTACAGTGTATGTAATTTTTAGGACATTTTCAGGAAATGAAAATCTAGGAAGAAATGGGGTGGCATTAATAGTGAAGAGAGATGTAGCAAAAACAGACAAATGATATCCTATAAAGTCTGACTGAATCATATCAATAAGACTTCAGTGAAAATTCATCAACACTGTTTAAGTATTATCCACGCTTATGCTCCAACTACAGAGGCAGAAGAAGAAACTGAAAGATTCTATGCTGATCACCCACCAAAACAGGATTTTGTTAAGCACAGGTGATGGGAATGCAAAAGTAGGAAACAAAGCAATATCAAAGATTGTAGCAAAATTTGGCTTCAGACCATTGAAGCAGGAGAGTGAGTGTTTGAATTTTGTGAAGCAAACAATTTTTTTCATTGCAAATACATTCTTCGATCAACCAACAAGGTAACTATATACATGGGCATCACCTGATGGCCAATGCAGAAATCAAATAGACAATATAACTGAAAGCAGAAAATGGAGAAGCTCCATTCTCTCTGCAAAAACAAGACCTGAAGGAGATGGTAGCACAGACCATCAACTGCTGATATCACAAATTACAGTACAGCTAAAGAAGAACACTAAACCAACCATTGCATCAAAATACAACCTGAAGTAATAAAAAATAATGAAAAAAATGATTTGCATTATTAAGTCAATTTGACCAGGAGCCAGAAGAATTCTGGACTGAAGCCAGGGTCCTTGTCAGTGAGGAATGCAAAAATACACTATCTGAAGCAAAAAAGAAAGAGAAAGCTCACTGGATGACTGATCAAACTCTTAAAGCAGTTTTTAATGATGTTCAGATGATAAGCAAAATTAAAAGGTAACAGAAATAGGGTCAGAATCCTGAATAAAACTATTCAGCAACTTTTGCATGGGGGCAAATAGAATTACACTCAGCCCACCCCAACTTCCCACTTTCCATCTGTAGATTTGAGAATCCATGGATGGTCCCACCCCATCAGGAGAAGACATGACTTATTAGAAACTACAGTAATGATTTGCAAGATGGAAATCAAGGAAGCCATGGCACTAAATCTGCAAGACCTGAGCAGGGTTGTTGATGATTTGGAGGTCTCTTATTCGTCACCATATGTCAAAGTTGACTTGATGGTAGTTAACAACAGCAACAAATAATAGGGGATCGCTGTAGGGGGTCAAAGCCAGTTGTGGAATTATATAATACTGCTCCTTTTATTTAAAGGGAATTCTCCCCTCCTTCCTTCTTTAATCATACTAAAGAGATACATTGGCCTGGAAACTGAGCAACATTTAAGCACTACCTGGCTTTTGAAACTGGCATTAAACATTCAAAAGAAAGCTTAAAAAGAAAGCTTTTGGTAGCCTTAATAGCACTGGTGCCAATGTATTATTTTTATGTGTGTATTTATTTTGACATTTAGAGCAGGCTTCTGTATCCCAAAGGCATATTTATGGAATCATACAGAACAACAAATATAATAGCAAAAGCAAGTTGCAGAACAGTTCTAAAGGCAGCAAGAAATCTGCAGCACAAATAAAACAACACAATAAAACAAATGAGTATTAATTTCTAGAGGATAACACACACACCCCAGGAAAAAAGCCCCTAAAGTTGTGGGAGGAATAGTCTTAGCACCATGCTTAAATCATGGATTCTTTAGTCATGCTTTAGGCTTGAGGGGAAAATTCACTCCAAAGAAAAGAAGGAGCTGTGTAGAAACAGTGGCTAGTCATTAATTATGGGCAAGAGGTAGAATCATAGAATCGTAGAGTTGTAAGAGACCACAAGGGCCATCCAGTCCAACCCCCTGCCATGCAGGAAATCTCAATCAAAGCATCCCCGGGAGATGGCCATCCAGCCTCTGTTTAAGGAGGGAGATTCCACTACAATCTGAGGGAGTGTGTTCCACTGCTGAACAGCCCTTACTGTCAGGAAGTTCCTCCTAATGTTGAGGTGGAGTCTCTTTTCTTATAGCTTGCATCCGTTGTTCCTGGTCCTGTTCTCTGGAGCAGCAGCAAGCAAGCTAGCTTCCTCTTCAATATGACATCCCTTCAAGTATTTAAACAGGGCTGTTATATCACCTCTTAACCATCTCTTCTCCAGGCTAAACATCCCCAGCTCCCTAAGTTGTTCCTCATATGACATGGTTTCCAGACCCTTCACCATTTTAGTCGCCCTCCTTTGGACACACTCCAGTTTTTCAACATCTTTTTTAAATTTGTGGTGCCCAGAACTGGACACAATATTCCAGGTGGGGCCTGACCAGAGCAGAATCCTTTTATGGAAGCAGCCTTAAATCACATTGGCCTTTTTAGCTGCCACATCGCACTGTTGACTCATGTTCAATTTGTGGTCTGCTTGGACTCCCAGATCCCTTTCACACGTAGTCTCGTTCAGCCAGGTGTTCCCCATTTCACAGGCTCTTTGGTGCAGGGCATGTAAACACTGTGCTGTAAATGTGGCGTGATGTCACCTGCTATGTGCTCAGGAGGGTGGCGTGGGAGCAGAGTTGTGGGGTTGTGTTCATCCAGGTGTCGCCCATCCTATATCTGTTCATTTCATTTTTCCGCCCTAAGTGCAGTACCCTACATTTCTCTGTGTTGAAATTTATTTTGTTAGCTTTGGCCCAGCTTTCTAATCTATTAAGGTCATTCTGAAGTTTGATCCTGTCCTCAGGGATATTAGCTACTCCTCCTAATTTGGTATCATCTGAAAATTTGATAAGTATACCCCCCAATTCTGTCATCCAAGTCATTGATAAAGGTGGCTAGCATTTCTGCAAAACCAGTCCTGAAGAATGGTTACAATGGGTTTTGTACCTCAGGGTTTTCTGGCTGTCTCATGTCGATCTTTTTGTCTCTTGGGTTTGCAGGTTTATCAAGTTCAGCACTATGACTGATGGGGACTATGACTATCTGATCAAGCTCCTGGCCCTTGGAGATTCTGGGGTTGGGAAGACAACTTTCCTGTACAGATATACAGACAATAAGTTCAACCCAAAGTTCATTACAACAGTAGGAATTGACTTCCGGGAAAAGCGTGTGGTGAGTTCTTTTTCTATATATTCTCAAAGACAGAAAACTTTGTTCTGAGGTGCCATTTAAATATGAAATAATTTCAAATATTTGAAAGTAACCAGTTAACACCTCAATGTTTGTTGTGTTCATTCAAGTAATTTCTGACCTAAGGATTGAGAGCCAGTGTGGCGTAGTGGAATGAGTGTTGGACTGTGACTCGGGAGACCAGGGTTCGATTCCCCGCTCAGCTGTGAAACCCACTGGGTGACCTTGGGCAAGTCACATGCTCTCAACCTCATGGGGAGGCAATGGCAGACCTCTTCTGAACAAATCTTGCTAAGAAAATCACATGGTAGGGTTGCCTTAGGGTTGCTATACGTTGGAAAGAACTTGAAGGCACAAGACAACACCAACAAAGTAAATCTATCACAGTGTTTTCTTGGCAGAATTTGTTCAAAGGCAGTTTGCTCTTGCCTTCTTCTGAGGCTGAGAAGAGAGTGTGACTTGCTCAGGGTTAACCGGTAGGTTTCCATGGCTGAATGGGGATTTGAATCTGGTTTGCCCAGTATCTAGTCCAACACTCAAAACTACTATACCATGCTTGCTCTTGCCCCCAGTGTTACGACACCTTTTTCATCACATGATTTTCCTATAGACACTGCAGTCACTCTTTCTAGCTCTCATTTGGACTTTGTGCAATTTTTCCTCATCCAGTCAAAGCCTCTGCTCATATGTTGTTTCAATTCAACACATTTCCCACACAATTTTAACTCCACTGCTGTTAAGAAAACAATGGCCTGTTACAGACTGCCAAAATAAAGCTGCTTCGGGTCTCTTTGGAGGATTGCTATTTAAATGATGCATGGGTCCTAAGAGTCCGGAGGTCGCGCCAAAGCCACACTCCATTCCTAAGCACTGGAGTGCAGCTTTGGTGCAACTTCCGGATTCTTAGGGTGCATGCATCATTTAAGCAGTATACCTCCAAAGAGATCCGAAGCAGCTTTATTTTAGCAGTCTGTAACAAGCCAATCAGATAATTCTTGGTTTTAAAAGTATCTCTCACTAAGAAATGATCCTTAGAGGGAAACTCAGTGGACTTGTTTCATGCAACAGGGCATTCCAAGCAATATGACCTCTAGTAGCTACAGGAATCTTTGTACTATTTAAGTGGCTCATTTTGTTAGGCAGTTTATGAGAGAATAGTGAGTCTCTCAAGCAAATGGCAAGGCAGAAACTGAGCAACAACTGGGCCCCTGTCCACCCATCCATGGTCTAGCAGAGAAAGGAAACAAGCTTAGTCTTCTGTTGAGAATGCTTTCATTGTCTGTTCCTGCATGGCAGGGGATTGGACTGGATGGCCCTTGTGGTCTCTTCCAGTGCTATGATTCTATGATTCTTTGTAAAACTTTAAAAAGTAGCCTATGTACTAAAACTTATGCATAATCAAATACATAGTACAATAAAGGAGAGAGAGGGAAAGAAAAGAATCACTCCAGGTTAGTGATATAGGAAGAGAGACGGCATGGTAAAAACAAACAAACAAACAAACAAACAAACAAACAAACAGCAAGTCACAATAACTGTGCCTAAACTGCTAGAGAATAACATGCAAACTAGTGATAAATGAGTATGCCTTAACTCTAGTCTGTTAATTCTAACACATTTAATTGGGGGAGGTGACACTTTGTGGTCATATTTTGCAGTCAGAATAGTACAGGAACTCTGTATTGTCAGAGGATAGCTTTTGGAAACTATAGTATAGTTCTTGGCAGTATATAGGTGTGAAAATCTGTCAGTGTTGTTATGACTACATTTCACAGAATCCCACTGGTGTTTTTGTTCTGCCTGGTTCAGTATCAGAGTATAAAACACATTTTTATTTCCCTGCACGGTTGTTAGTGTGTTTTTTTCTGCACATTTTCTATTACAAAACCAAGACATTTTATGCACTTTCTCATGTGTGCATTTTTCCATGGACTGAAACACATTTCTGCCTGTTTTCCACATGTACACATGGTATTGCGTGCACATTATTTTTCTGTGAAATACACCACAAGCCTCAAAAACATCCAGATTTCTGAACCAAGATTTAATGTGTTCCACCTGGGAGATGCAAAATAGATAATTCCACAAGGGAATGTCAACCAAATGAATTTCTTTTCCATCCCTATATGGCAGTCAGTCTGATGTTTTTCAGACACTCTAGCATCCATCTTAGCTTTTGCAGTCTTTTCATTTCTGCACCATTAGTTTAGTTAGTAATCTAACCCTGATGTTAAAGCCATATGGCGTGTCATTCAGATGATAATTTTTGTTTGTGACTGTATGGGATTTTGTTCTTTAACAACACAAAACACTCACAAAACATTGCTGTTCCAGAAAGTGTTCATGTGCTCTCCAACATTCCATGCTTCTTATTTTCTACTGATTTGCATTGAGTTTTTCTCAGTACAAAAATCTGGTGCATTTGTTTCATTTCTGTTCTGAAGTAAATTTCATTGAATTCGGTGTAGTTTGCTCCCATATAAATCTAAACATCTTATCGGCAGAAGCTGAGTCCTTGAATGTAATCAGTAATAAGATGATATCAAATAATCTGGGCTTCTCTGCATTTGTGGTCATTAAACTGTGTCAGTTTTGCTTGAAAATGCGTATTGCTGCCCCAGCTAAAGATACAGTTAGCCCTCCATATACGTGATTTTTTAAAAATTTAAAAATCCATGATTTTTTAATCCACGGATTCAGCCATCCATGGCTTGAAAATTGTGTGTGTGTGTGTGTGTGTGTGTGTGTGTGTGTGTGTGATGCCATTGTATTTAATGGAACTTGAGCACCCATGGATTTTGGTATCCATGTGGGGGAGGCGGTCTAGGAACCAAACCCTAGTGGATGCCAAGGCCCACTGTAGTTACTGATATTCTATGTCAGCTACTTAGATACATCCATATAACTAAGGGCTTTATCACATGAGCTTCGTTCTCACCCCAGTGAGCAAGGTTGCAACAAGGACTTGCAATAGTGTTCCAGTTTCTGATTGTTCATGGGAGAAGGTGGCATGCTTCTCCTCTTCCTTGCTCCCCAGTAAGAATCTGAATGGACCTCCTTTGCCCAGTCCACCTGCTGGCTCTTAACATGGTTGGCATGGCATTTTTGTAGTTTTACAACAAAACTAGGTTACAGATCTGCAAGAGCAGTAATAAATGCCAGCCATTATTATGTTTTTGGAATGTGTTTTTAATTGATGCTATATGCACTGTTATACAGTGGGGCCTTGGTATCTGCTGGGATTTAGTTCCAGGACCCCCTGCGGATACCAAAATCTATGGATGCTCAAGTCTCATTATAAACAATGGCATAGTAAAATGGTGTTCCTTATATGAAATGGCCAAATCAAAGTGGGGTTTTTTTTTGGGGGGGGGGTATTTTCAGGCAGTTGATAGTTAAATGTGTGGATACAAAGGGTCAACTGTGCTTATTTTCTCAGTTTAGCTTTTCTTTGGGTGTATGGTGCAGTTGTAGTAATATGGCCAAGGCACCTCTCTTTGTGTCCACTCCCACCCTTGCACACACTTCTTTCCATCCCTTACCCTAGTCTTAGACTGTATCTGCATTGCAGAATTAATGCAGTTTGAAATCACGCTAACCACCATGGCTCAGTGCTTATGAAGTTCTGGCATTTGTAGTTTTGTGAGGTAATTAGCTGTCTCTAACATTGAGATTTAGTGTCACAACAAACTGCAAATCCCAAGTTTCCATAGCACTGAGCCATAACAATTAAAGGAGTGTCAAACTATTAATTCTGCAGTGTAGCAGCAGCCTAAGACTACACAGGGTCCCTAAAATTGAAGTTCACTATAGTTGCTTGTCTCTCTTAATTGAATACATGCTAATGTCCCTTGCAATGTTCTCCAAGAGGGCCAAACCATCTCTTCAATGCAGAATCTATTCCAGAGTGGATAAGCTAAATCCTTTAGATATGGACCAAGGAATAAATATGTTCTTCCTGATATCATCAGAAACGCATTCATTAAAGCTGACAAAGACAACCCTTGTGATTCACTGGTATGATTTTTGTTATATCAGTTAACCAGCAAATGTAAATGTCACAAGACAAAGATTTATTTATTTTATTTAAAATATTTCTACTCCACCCTGTTTCAAAACTATCTCAGGGTGGCTTAGATGAAGTAAGATGAAACAAAAAGTTTAAAACAGATTAAAACAATAACAATAATTTAAATAAGCTAAAATATATTAAACATAATATACAAGTTAGAACAGAATTAAAACTTACAACTATATAAGTTAGTATTTGAGAAGAATCAGTGAAACCCAAAAGCTTTGATGGGCAGCCACATTTTTACTTAGCCCCTAAATGAAATCAGAGTTGGCACCAATCAGGCCTCCAAAGTGAGTGCATGCACCAGTTGGGGTGCCACAGTTCTGTCTCTCCAACATCCCCATACAATGTGTCATCCTCACTGGTGGAACGCAGAGGGGAACCTCCCCTCCCCAGCAGACTTCAAGGGCCCAGTTCTTTAAATGTCATCAGAAGCACCTTGAATAATAATAATAATAATAATAATAATAATAATAATAATAATAATAATTTGTATCCTGCCTCTCCCTGTATTGGATCAAGGCGGGTAACAACAAACAAAAGACCAATGAAAATACAATACAACAAGCGACAAGTAAAAACATAATTTCCTAATTTCCTATCTCCCTCCCACTCTAAAATAGCGTTAAAACAACAATTCCCAATAAAATGCTCCCAAGAAAATAGTCAATAAAATCAATCATGATCACAGTCCGGTGGGAATTCAAACCAAAAATGTATTGGTAGCCAGTGCAATTCTTTTAAGGCTGATATTATATGCTTTCTCTATGGTACTCTTGTCATCAGTTGAGCTCCTGAGTTTTTCAGTAGCTACAGTTTCTAAATCCTCTTCAGAGGAAGCCCCTCATAGAGTTCAATACAGTAGTCTAACTGGGAGGGTACTAGTATATAAACTATTGGGGCTAGGTTATCTCTGTCCAGGAAAGGCCATAGCTGTGCACTAAACACTCCAAGCCACAGAGTTCACTTGGGACTCCGGTGACTGGGATGGATCTAGGAGTGCTCCCAGTCTGCATACCTGCTCCTTCAGGGGGAATGCAACTCCATCGAGCGCAGGTTGTTTACCCATTTCCTGGACCCGAGAACGACCAATCCACAGAATCCCCATCTTATTGGGATTCATCTTTAGTTTATTGGGCTGTATCTAACCCATTACAGCACCCAGGCAGTGGTCCAGCTGACTCGGATGGCAACCCCAGCTAACTCTAATCACAAGGAGAAATATAACTGAGTGTTATCAATACACTGATGTCATCCAGTGCTAAAACTCTTATGGATTTCACCCAGATATAGATTGATATATAGATATTGAAAAGCATTGGATAAAATGGAACCCTGTGGCACACCATAGCTTAATAGTCATGAGGCTGAACAGGAATCCAAAGCTACTGTCTGGAGTCAGCCCTTTTGATAGATGTAGAATCACTGTAGAACAGTGCATCCTATTCTGCAGAGCCTGTCGAGTAAGGTGCTGTAGTCATTGGTATCAAATGCCACTGTGGGATCCAAGAAGATCATCAGGGTTGCATTCTCCCTTCCTTTCCCCCAGAGAAAGTCATCAGACGGAGAAACTAAGGCCATTCCAGTGCCACACCCTGACCTGAAACTGGACAGAAATAGGTCCAGATAATTTGAGTTCTCCAAGAACCCCTGAGGTGACCCAGCACCTCACCCCAAATGGGTTATTTGCAACAAGGTGGTAATTCTCATATACCTCTGGGTCAAGGGAGGTCCTTTTCAGGAAAGGATGTACAGCCTCCTTTAAAGTGGTAGGAGATGCCCCCCCTCTCTATATGTATATCTTGAACTATCTGTATATCAGCTATCAATGATATTTTTTTTTAATATTGAGGCAGTCTTATTAGAACTGTTCCTAACATAATTTGCAGGTTCATATTGTCATGTTTTCCCTCCCGCTTTGCTCTCTCATTTTAGGATGTGATCGTAGTATGTTATCAATCTATCAATCATGTTCAAGTCGTCATCTAAGATGCATGGGAATTTTCTCATGTTGTAATCACAACAGCCCAAAGAGAGTGACTGGTCCAAGGGTATTCAGGAAGCTTCACAATTAAATTTATATGTAGGGAGCTTAAACACATTTCAAATCTAGATGTCTCCAATCCTGTCTAATGCTGTCTCCAATACATATACCCCTTTAGCTGTCTCCCAATAGCACAGTCACAAGAAATGTAAATGTGATTGTTAAGGTATCTGTTGGCTAGCACTTGTAATGTTTTGGGGCATGAAATAACCACATGATTGCTTCTTCATCTGCTGAAATCTACCCTGATGGATGGTCAGTTTTTTTTATTCTCTTTTTATTTGCCATTTATTCTATGGTCACTTAATGAGGTTGCATCACATCAATGAGCAAATGCCCCACACTATCTAAATAAACAGCTGTGCTGCCTTTGTTGTATTTCAGGTATACAACAGTCGGGGGTCAAATGGATCTCCTGGGAAAGCCTTTAAGGTTCATTTGCAGCTCTGGGACACAGCTGGGCAAGAAAGGTAAGGCCTATGAGCTCTGTGATGTAGATATAATCAGAACAAATGCATCTTCATAGATATAGAAGATTTGATTCAAGTTAATCAAATTAGTGATTTTTAAATTTTTTTATTATATTTCTTTTTATTGAATAATTGAATTATCTGGGAGAAAAAACATTCTTAATGTTGTTGTTGTTGTTGTTGTTGTTGCTGTTGTTATGTGCCTTTAAGTTAATTCTGACATATGGTGACCCTAAGGGAAACTTATCATCAGGTTTTCTTGGCAAGATTTGTTCAGAGGAAAGGCAGTGATGAAAGAACTAGACAAGATCCTAAAGAGTAAAGGTATACAACTGAACACTAAGGTTAAAATTGTCTAAGCCATTGTATTCCCCATCACCATGTATGGATGTGAGTGCTGGACAGTAGGAAGAAAATCAACTCAAATGAGATGTGGTGCTGGACAACCAAAAAGACAAACAAATGAGCCCTATAACAGATCAAGCCTGAACTCACCCTGGAAGCCAAGATGATGAAATTGAGGCTGTCATACTCTGGCAACATCATGAGAAAGCATGACTGATTAGAAAATACAATAATGTTAGGAAAGGTAGCAGGCAGTAGAAAGAGAGGAAGACCCCACACTGAATTGCTAGACTTATTCAGGGAAGTCATGTGTTTGAGTGTGCAGAACCTAAGCAGAGCAGTAGAGGACAGAAAGTCTTGTAGATGTCTCATCCACAGGGTCACCATGAGTCAGGGGTTGACTTGAAGGCAGTTAACAACAATGAAGTTGTGTAACAAACAAGGGAGCCTGATATTTAGCTGTTCTAGTAAAAATTCTCATGCCATGATGGGCTTTTGTTTCCAAGACATTTCTTTTTAAAGTGGCCATGGCTTTTCTTTTACATGCCATTGGGTATGTTATGTCATTGATTTCAATCTGAGTTGTGCAGGAGGTTGCAGGTACATATGAATTCAGCAACTATTTCGCTACAACAATAGTTGCAGTGTTTGCTTTGTCTTTCCAGCATAGAACAGTGATCAGGTAAGTGTAGGATGCAACTGTTTAAAAGTTAGGCTTCATAGTGCACATCTAAAGTGCCTGACTGTATTTACCATTGTCAAAGCAAGGGCTGTTTTATCAGTGTTTTCAGAACTTGAGATATCCTCTGTGCAAAAGTGTAGCTAGTCACTTATGAAATACATTGGGAGATAATATTTTGCCAGTCACAAGGGCTGGTAAAATTTTGATTTCCAATTTTTAACTATATGGGGCCACCTGTGTATAATCTATCAGAACACTAATCAATTAATTTACTAAAGATTTGTTTAATTAGGTGACAGCTCTAGTAATGATGAAGATACACAGGGAATTGTTATGTTGTTTTAGCTAGGATTGTGCTTGAAGGTGTGTGAACAAGACTGAATAGATGAACAAATGCACTAGGGGTGTATTGTAGGCCACCCGGCGGTCTTGTTGGAATTCTATTAGTGCTGTATGTGAACAGCTGCACTCTTTCCTCTAGTGACATACAGTGGCAGTGAAGAAAAGCAGACAAAATTTGCAGTCTTTGGGCAGTTTTCCTCCAGTACAGGCAGGTTTCAATTTACATGGTATTGCATTCCTGTACTCATAGTGTAAAATAAGAATGTGGTAAACAGAGGAAGCCAATTCCGTATGTTTCAATGGAACTGAGGCAGTCACAAAGTTGGCATTTTTTCTGGAAAAGTTTATTCCTGATGTTTCTCCGGCATCTGTGGCTGGCATCTTTTCTGGAGATGCCAGCCACAGATGCTGGTGAAATGTCAGGAACAAACTCTTCTAGAACATGGCCACATAGCCTGGGAAAAACACACACACAAAAAAAACCCTATAAAACATCAGACTTTATTTTCTCCAAGCTATAAAAATGTAGAGATGCTGCAACTGCTAATCCCAAGGGGGTTTGGCTGGAGTGAGATGGTTTGCCATTAGACAATAGTTCCTCTTCAGAGGAGGGCAGAACAGAGAACAACAACAACAGCTTTCCAGGTGGAGAAAGCACAACAAGAAAAATAGGAAGGTGCAGCACATCTTCTTCTATATGTTCTGCAGCAAGTGCAGAGGGCACAACAGGAGAAGCAGCTCATTGTCTGTAGTGCCCTTTTCAGGAGCCTTGTCACATAAAGAAAGCAGACTTCTGTTGCTAAACTCCACCTAAGCATTTGAGCACACCAAAACTCCAAGATTCCAGTTTCTTTCTCCCTCTCATGCCTTCTAAGCAGGCAAAGGAAACCCCTTCCCTCCAAATAATGGCAATATTTGAGATTTTTCATCCCTCTCACGCTCCCTCTTCTAAGCTGGCAAGGGAGATCCCTTCCTTCTAACAGTGCTAGCAATGCAGTTGCTGCGTTCCTTGATCCACCACTCCTACCTGGGCAAGTAAATGAAACTGCAGTCACTTTTTCTTGCTACTGAAAACTTCATCCCAAAATTTCCAAATAGTCTTGTTATCTCGTCTCAACCCCTTTGTTCTTTCACATCTGTTTTCTTGCTCTCCTACCTCACTCATCTGCACAAGTGCGCTGGGAGAGCTCTACATTGTGGGTGAGACTTTCATTTATTTCTTTATTTCTGGAGAAACATTATAAATTAACTGAATCAATGCAAATTGTGACTTGCTTGTACCTTATTTGTTTCAATCTGCAGCTGCAGACTTTATTTCTCCTGTAGTACTGCCTACACCATTTTTTGTTAGCGTAGTGCAGCATTATATTTGCAGGAATATTTTAATAATAGTGAATCTGGGTATATAAAGCTTGTGCTTACAAAACAAGAGAATATTAAAGCTTTCCTTTGTCATTTATCTTTTTTATTTCAGTGCCAGGAAGCAATGCAGCAGAGAAACATTTACCTACTGAATGTTCAAGCTAACTCTATATGTTGATCCCCTCACTTTCTTTCTCTTGGCAGATTCAGAAGTCTCACAACAGCATTTTTCAGAGATGCCATGGGCTTCTTGTTAATGTTTGATCTCACCAGTCAACAGAGCTTCTTAAATGTCAGAAACTGGATGAGTAAGTGAAGGGAGAAGCTACCTCTCTTGGCTTTGAATGCTTTTAGATTAGACTGTATTGCATCTGTCATCCTTCATACAGTGGTACTCCCTGTTTAAGATAGACTCTCTTGCCTAGGATAACATTTTAAAAAAAAACTTTTACATCACCCCAGGTAAAACATGAAGTTTACCTATCTCCTTCTGTGTCTTTACCACAAACATAGAGCCTTATCAAAGTGGAAACAAAACCAGAAAGTAGTGGATTTCTCTGTGCCTTACTGCATGAAGTTGTAGCACTTCATGGGAGATGGTTGTAAAAGTGTGTCTTTAGTTGAACAGATTTTTCCAGCCAGAAAAATCTGTGTTTTTATGATGATTTCCTATTGGAAGAGAACAGAAACACTACAGTGTCACACAGTAAGGGACAGAGAAAGCCATTACTCTCTGTCTCCATTTCTGCTTTGTTTTCTTGTGCAATAAGTCTCTCAAAAGGTGTGTTCTGTGTTCTAGTTGTAGGCTTCCCATTAATATCTGGTTAGGCATTATGAGAAACAGAAGGCTAATCTAATAGACATATGTCTGATCCAACAAACTGTTCCTGTGATCTCTCTTGTCATAAGCCATAGTTATTAATATGCCTGTATTCACAAAATGTGGAACATATTGGTTACCTTACAACATTATTGTAAGGATTACTGAGATAATACATACGAAGGGTTTTGAACACATAAAATGTACTGCATACATATTATACATTTGTACACATATTTATTATCTCCTGACATAGAGAAGACATTTCATGTTCCATGAGCTATCTAGGCAACATTTTTTAATTGATATCTCTCCTGTTTCATTCTTTGTTTTGTCTGTTAATTGGAAGGTTTGATTTCTGTTACATATAACATTCTGAGCTAAAAATAAATTATGAATTTCTCTGCACTGAAAGAACAATGGTTTCTACTGTTAGGTTTGCAAATCACTTTTTTAAAAATAATATTTTAATTTTTTCCCATTAGGTCAACTACAGGCAAATGCTTATTGTGAGAACCCAGACATAGTATTAATTGGAAATAAAGCTGACCTGTCAGATCAGAGAGAAGTCAATGAAAGACAAGCAAAAGATCTTGCAGACAAATATGGGTAAGCCAGTGTTCTCTTTGTTAACATCCTCATGTAATTGAGCTTATTGATCTATTCCATTGGTAGATGTAGGGTGTGATGGTATACAAATTCAAGTCCCTTTTAAAGACCTTTTTATTCAGTGGAAGACAATTCAGTATGGTGTCACTATGGGTAGAAACATGCCAGCTCAAAAAGCAGCATGACACCGCCCCTAAAAGAGCCAGGTGGGTGCTGTGGCAATCACACACTATTGCCCCACTCCAGCTTTTTTCTGGTGCAAAAAGTGGTGGCAAAGTGCTGCTCCTTTTTGCGCTGGAAAAAGGGTGGCTTTTCCACCATGATGACACCTTTTTGGTGTTCCTGCGGCATGTGGCATATGAATGCTGCACCTCTGGAGCGCTACAACACTGCCTGCCATCTGGGCAGCATGACACCAGCTTTGGGGCGGCATCGGTGTGTGCTTCATCCATAGGACACATCCCCACAGTGCCAGGAAGCTGGCATATTGTGCAGATCTGTACTGGCCCTATATTAGTGCAAATGGGAGTTGCAATAGCTGATGAACTTTTTCCAGGCATTGCATAAGGAAATATTGTGTACCTTCTGATGCAAGTTGTTCCTCTAACTGTATAAAGCAGCTCAGTAACCTGACTTACATGCTGATCAGGAGTTCAGCCATAGCTTTACTCTTCCCACACTACTCCCTGCACACAAGCAAGGGTGCATCTACACTGTATGATGCAGTTATAACTGCCACAGTGCCATGCTACAGAATACTGGGATTTGTTGTTTGCAGAAGCATCCACATTCTTTGGCAAAGAAGGCTAAGGTAAAATTACAAATCCGAGGATTCCTCAAGAGGAAGCTACAGCATTAAAAGTGGTGTAAAACTATGTTATTTCCAGATGTGCCCCAATTGGCTCACAGGGTACACCAGAAAGTTCCCAGCTAAATGCCGGAATTGCAAGCACTGCTGCCCGGCTGACCATCTCCACCCTGCCCTTCTGATGGGCCGCAATCCTGCATAAGATACTAGAGGACCTTTCTGCTTCACCACTTTTACATACGTTTTAGGCCAAGGTTAATTTTTGCATTGTCACCAAGGGTTCATAAAAGTCAGCACTTAACTCTTCACCTAAATATTTATCTTTTGTGGCATGACACTTTTGTCTAAAATCTGGAATGCTAAATTGCTTGAAATTGGGATTTTGATGAAGATGCATACCATTTTCTCTTTCTAGTCCTTGCTTTTCTGTACAATATATACATTTGTTTACCTGTTGCTCCTAGAACAAGGGACTGCAAAAATGAAAAGTTTCAGGTACTGCCCTTGATGTATTAGAAGGAAGAAGCTGCTGGTGGTGGGGAGTCAAATTTGTATAGGCAGGCCCAGAGAAAGAGCTGAAGGCCATGATGTAGTTCTATTGATGTTGAAGCCAAGCAATTCTGTGTTGAGGAAGACCATTCAGAAATCATGTGTAATGTATAAAAAATATAAGTGTAAGAAATGCTCACCCTTTACAATGTGACACAGTTTTTTATTCATTTAAATATCTCCCTTTGTTAGCATCCCATACTTTGAAACAAGTGCAGCTACGGGCCAAAATGTGGACCAGGCAGTGGAAACACTCTTGGACTTGATAATGAAACGTATGGAACAGTGTGTTGACAAGACTCAAGTCTCTGACACGGCCAATGGAGGAAGTTCAGGGAAGCTGGCTTCAGGAAAATCAGAAGAGAAGAAATGTGCTTGTTGACTTCATTGCCTGAGCAGAGGAGAAAGAATGAGAAATTGTCAAATCAGAAAAAGACAGACTGACCAACCACTAAATCCAACCCTGAAAGCTCTTGTGGACCACATGGGACAGCTGTTATTGTCTTAAGCAAGCCTGATGTGTTTTGATGCTGAGAAAGTCATATTTGAACAGATGCTCCCTTTATAGTGTCATGTTCATGAATAAAAACCCAAAGGCCCTCATCTTCTCAGTACCATTAGTTTAGTAAATAGAGGAAATACTTTCCTCTTTGGGAGAGAGCATTGTTGAAATGTTAGAAGACAGTTTCATGATCAGATAAGAGGTCAGCCTGGAGGCCTGTATCATCATTTCTAATCACAATGCCTTCTGTTACAGTGAGCATTATGCACTTGCTAAAGATAGGTTGTCTTTAGAGAGTGTGTTTAATGTGGCTTACTATATATGACTTTTAAACAAAAATACCAAGCATCTATTGCAGTTACATTCAGCTGCCTAAGCTCTTATTGAATTCAGAATGTGGAATCCTCTTCCAGAGCGAAGTTGGGGACTAAGGAATATTATGGTTCAGTCCTCAAGTAGAACTAGTGAGAGGTGGGCTAGAGGAGAAAGGAGATGCCCCAAAATTCTGTTACACTTCAAGTGTTGAAAAGGAAGTGTTGAGAAAGAGCAGATACATAGTGGTAGCTTAAAGTTTTGGAAAGTTTCCACAAACTGAAATACTCAGGCCAAGCATATAAGATTTGTGTCCCAATAATATGTACACAGGAATGTTGAACGCTTTCCCTGATTACTCTAAAATTGTGATCCTTTATTGGAGGTTTTTCCCTGTACAGGAAAAAAGAGACAGGTTGGGGATATCTGTTAGGGTCCATATAAATCCAGTTAGATTTTCTAAGTAATGCTTTTCCTTCATATTTGTGATTTTATGTTTATTTTACAGGTGGGTACTTCATAATTTGAAACATTTGAACTTGGAGTTGCTAAGTAACAAAGCGGTGGATTATAAGTGTAGATAGGCAGTCTGTTAAGGAAAATGTGTAACCTAAAGCCACATGTGATAGGACAGTGATGTACTAAAATGTGTCTTCTCAAATAAAAATCCGGTGACTTTCCTTCTATTATGTTCCATTCCTATATGATAGTAAGGAGCCAGTTAGGGATATCACAGAACAACATGGCTGGCTCTGTAGCAGAAACAAGACAAGGCCCTGAGATCAGTAGCAGCTCATTGGGGATTTTGGAGGAGGCTGGATACAAATAAAACACTTAAGCACTGTGTCTAAATCCAATTTCTAGTCCTAACTACCATAACTCTTTGGGTCAGTGGGAATTGTGGAAGTGTTGACTTACTGTTCAGCAGTTGATTCAGTGGGTCTATTTTAGTTGAGATTAACAACTGGATTTCAGAATTTAGCCTATTGGTCTTTGTTTTTTCTTCATCCTCCTGACTAACCTTTTCCCTTCTGAAATATAGCCATTCCAAAATAGGCTGACATAGACTGTCACTATTATTTAATTTTGGAAAGCTCATCTTACTAGGAAGAAATTGCCTTCTTGTACTAGTCCAGTGCAAAAAACTTCTTACTGGTTAACCACTAATATCTCCAGTCTTTGAAGTTGATATATGCAACAATTTAATGGAAGGTAGAGAAATGATAATTTTTTTAGGGCTAATGTACTCCATTAAGTTTTTTCTTCATTTTCATTCAGTTTCTTTGCCATGCTTAGCATAGTTTAAAATAAAGGTCATAATCCTGCATTGGGAGATGTAGCTATGTCTTTGTACCTATATGTCCCAATGTTATCCTGCTAACCTACCCTTTCATCAGTGGAGGGCCTCTCTACTGCCAGTCATTTATTTATTTGAAGAAAGTAAAAGGATAAGCAGGGACACATCCAGCATTTACCAGATGTGCTCTTTAAGGGATTTTGGGCTTCAGCTCCCAGAATCCCAGACTATTGGCCAATGTGGCTGAGGCTTCTGGGAGCTGAAGTCCAAAATCTCTTAAAGGGCACAGTTTGGGGACCACTGCTATAGGGCATCCCATACAGAAGCCTGTTCAAGTATGTCCAGATACAGGAAAAGAGCTGGACACATCTCCACTCATTCATCTCCCTTGATCTTTGGCCACATGGAAATTGCCATATTATGGGGGCAGTGCTAAAAAGCTGGAGTGTTGTGTGGATTGAAGAGACCCCCTGACCTGCACAGTGACTGTAAAAACTGAGTTGCAATGGTGTGAGACAGACTTATGCCATTGCAATTCATACACAGGATGCCAGCCAAAATGTTTATGATTTATTCTAGGTCTTGATAATAATCCATTATGAACTCCTGCCTGCAAAGCTAGTGTTGCCTTCTTCAACAGCGCCAAAAGAGTTCATGTTGTAGAAAAAAACAACCTTTTTTACACCAGGAAAGGAGGAGGAAACTACTCACTTGGAGCCAGAGTATCCTGCTTAAGATTGATGGCATGAGTGGTTGTAACTGACTAGGAAAGAATAACAGATCCTGGCTTCATTAAAGGGAGGTAATCTTTTCTCATGTGTTATAAAAATTTATAACAGGAGCATTTTATTTCTTTTCTGCCATCCTGTCATGATTTCATACTGGCTTTCCTACTGGAGACACAAAAATTTCCACAGTGTCTCTTTGATCTTAATGTGCACTTTCAGTATTCTCGAGTTCTGGATACCTTTTCTTAACCTAACCTTGCTGTCTGTTGCTAAAAGATCATCACTGCAGAATTGGGACACATGGCTGACTTTAACTGAGGGATCCCAGGTTATTTTAACAGGGTTACACTTGACAGATGGTTTTACATCTTCTAGCTTGAATGTGTGGTGATTCTGGCACCATATGTTTAATACTGCAAGGACAGGTGCACAGATATTGCAGTGGTTTGCATGTGTGTTGCTCTGGCATGCATATCTGACTGCAGTCTGACATTGCTGTCTTGTCTACTTCATGCCAGGCTGCTCTCTAGAACAGCAGTAACCCATGGCTTTTCAGTACTAACAGCTTGACAGCAGAAATTGGGCTGGTAGCACTCCTGAATGGCCCTAAGAAACAACTCTCCAGAGGCCCATTCTGTTTTAGTTCCCTGATCCTAGTCCAGCATAACATCGGTGTGGGTGACTATTCTAGCCATGCATGCTCATTTGATCATATGAAGTATTTCTGTTGTGAACTCTTGAGCCTCTGCATGCAAAGGACTGAGAAGTTTGAGAACAGTATTTCCCCCCAATATGGTGCATGTTTTTTTAACCAGTGCAAAAAAGCACAATGACAATTTGTAGCTACTGACCACTGAGATGTGGAATCCCACATTTGCACTAACTACCACTACTGGATTGAACTAGAAGGCTGGTTCACTGACTCACATTCAAATTCATTTAATTGTTTCAATTATGTATGTTCTGATTCATTCTATGGTACATAATTAATCATCTGTGGCACCCTGTGATCTCAGTACCTCATCCCTGCCTTATCAGAGCTGGAAATGAAGGAGGAAGGCACAGGCTGGGTAAGCATACATCAGGTAACATTTTGCTCTCACAGTTCAACACTGGAGGCTTAACAAAACATGCTTACATACATTGGAATACTTGAACAGATTTCATCTGCCGTTCATGGATCCACAATTGTCAAGGCAGTAGGAAAGCTTTTATGAAAAGGAAAGGTGATATTGTAACTGCAGGCTTCTGTTTGTTCTGCTACAGCAGTTGGCCTTGATATGCGTGGAGATTATTTGCAGCAAAACCTAGCTCTGTGCAAGAAAAATGGAGAGAACATATGACTGACAGTATGGGCCTGAACAAACAGGGAAAAATAAAGCTGCTTCGGGTCACTTGGGAGGTATGCTGTTTAAATGATGCATGCATCCTAAGAGGCTGGAAGCCATGCCAAAGCCATGCTCTAGTCCTAAGGACTACAGCACTGCTTTAGTGCAGATTCTGGCCTCTTATAATGTGTGTGTCATTTAAACAGCATGCCCCCAAAGTGACCCGAAGCAGCTTTATTTTGGCCTGTCTGTTCGGGCCCTATGTGAAGTACAGTTATATTTGGATAAGCCTATTGAGAAATAAAAAAAAAATGTGCCTAACTGTATTCTTCAGAAAAAATAAAGAGACTGCATATTATTATTGAGTGCTGAAAGATATTTTGTCCACTTAAACAGAAAATTGTATTAATATCAGTTGGATCTCAAGAAAAAAATCATTACCTCATTTAGAATTTGCTTGTATACTAGTCCATCTCAGATCTGCAAGAGTGTTCATCATATGCTTGTATCATTGTTATTCTTAAGGTTTATCACAGTGTCACCTTCTCTAAGGGCCCGAACAGACAGGCCAAAATAAATCTGCTTTGGGACACTTTGGAGGAATGGTATTTAAATGACACATCTTAAAAGGCCAGAAGCTATGACAAAGCTGCGCTCCAGTCCTTAGGATTGGAGCATAGCTTTGGCACAGCATCCGGCCTCATAGGATGCATGTGTCATTTAAACAGCACACTTCCAAAGTGGCCTGAAGCAGCTTTATTTTGGTTTGCCTGTTCAGGCCCTAAGTCAGTAATGGCCTGGCATTACAAAGAGTAAATCTAAAAGAGCCTATAGGTATTTGTTGTTTGTGATTTCTAAGCAGCTGCAATTGGAGAATTTGGCATATTCTGTGGCTACTCCCAGGAGCGCACCACTTACATAGTACTCTTGGTCTCATCTCAAAGATCAGCACCTAGGATGGGGAATTTCTACCCTCTAATGAAGGCCAAACCAATATCATATTGTGTGTGTATAGTAATTACAGAAGTGAATTAAGAAGACAAGTTAACACAGTGAGAAGAAGCAGAATCGTAACCAAGAGAGGTGGTTGGAGCCCTACTATGTTAGTGTGGTTAACATTGTACCAAGAAATGTTTGTCCAAGTAAGAGGATGTGTATGGCACACTTTCTGCAAGTAGCACACTTTCATTTTGACTGCTGTACCTGGGACCTGCCTTCCTGGCCTCAGACCATCTACATAGGACAAGGCTTATATGTGGGGATTAAGTAATGCTAAGCAGTACATGACGTTTGTGCACTTTGAAAACAATGTTCTTCTTCCTGTCCAGAGAAGAGTAAGTGGCAACCTTTATGTTCTTCAGCTAATTTCATGCCAACCATTTAAACAAAGTCTTTGTTGAATATTTATCTTCTCTAAATGTACATCCTCTCTGCACAATAGGGCTTTCAGTGTACATAACTATATAATTAAAGGTATTTCATTTATCTTGCCTGAATATATTTATTGAAATAATTCTTTTCAAGTTTTGTATTCTTTGTCTTTCTGATTTAACAGTAACAAACTTCTAGTCAATCAGTTGCTTCTTTTTTTTGTTGTATTCTTTGCTTTTTGTGAATTTCCCCATTCTTGTTAGATTATTCCAAGCATGTTTTATGTTGGTCTATGCGGCAGGTCTTTGAATGTTAAAAAAGATAATACATTCTTGAATGTGGAGGTTTTTATTATACGTCTCTTGATAGACTGTGATACCAGCATAACAATGTCAGTCATTACTTTGTTGTACCAAAGTACCTGTGGCTTTAAAATTGTATCTATATACACATGCACACTGTCAAATTTTCTTCACTGGTGTCTGGGTTTGTATAATATGGTCAAGGAATGTAATCCTGTGATTTCATTTCTGCACAGTTCTTTTAAAAATTAAAAAGAATACATTTTTAATCAGTAGTGGACTGTTGTTCTGGAGAGTAAAATCACTATACGTGAGAGTGTGTGTAGTCACCATGCACTATTGACATTCACAGTATTTACAAGTTGAAACATGGCAACAATTTTAGGGACAAATTACCCATTTTGGTGCCCTTGTTGCAAAGATGTTGACAGCGCACCCACATTTGCCCTTCTTGCAAAGATGTTGACAGCACATTAATTTAATTAGCTTTTGAATTATTTTTTTTTAAATATAACATTCACCTGAAAATTTAATACTTTAAATTGGCCGCATTGCAGCAAAAAACTATGTTGGCTTGTCAGATGGGCATTCATGGAGAAAGATGAAATTTGTCTTGTTATAACTATTGTTTTTCAGTCTCTTAGGTGCTAACAGAATTCCTTTATATCTTTTTATTGTTACATGAGATCATGATCCATAACAATTGTTTCAATGAAGCTTGGGCTTTGAATTTATAATGTGCCTTTGAAACTTTTTCCCCCTTACACTTGACTCTACTTTTTTGATTTTATTGAAATACTTGGATTTTTGGCTTCCATATGTTTTCCAAACTCAACTGTGTTGAATGGCAGGCTCCCAGTACTATTTGATGTTATAATTTGCTGCATTCCTAATTCCTGGGGGCAGCTCAGCAAGTATCATGCTGGGTCTACTAAATAAGTCATGTGCAACTGTGTAGAAGAGTTCCTTGTAAATCTTTAATAATGGCAATGATTCTAAAGCTTCATATGAATAGGTTTAAAATTTGTAGTATCATATTTATCTAATTTTTAAAGGCATATGAACATTTTTGAAACTGTCAGCCAATAGTAAACTTAAGAGATCAACTGAGAACACTGAAAGAATTAAGCATCCCCTTCTTGAGATCCAATCAAAACTGAAGTTGCCTGGAAGAAAATAAAATGGAAGGACCTCAAGTGAGCTCACTGGGAATTGGAAGATCCAGCTTCAAGTCCCTACTGAGACATTACACTCTCTGGGTGACCTTAGGCTATTTACTTTCTCACTGCTGACCTATCTCACAAGGTTTATGTGAGGGCCAAGGGGGGTGTGCCGCCTTGAGTTTAATGAAGAAAAGTGAAATACAGGCCACAGGCTGCAATGTGTAACTTTTTAAAGGTGGAACTGATGCAATATGCAAGCTTGATAGAGAATTGTGATGATGTACAAAGCTCTGTTTAAGATCTCCAGTTATGGAGTTCGCATTGCATAACAGGGCACTGCACAAGATGTCCCACTGTACAGTGGAGGTTCGCACTGTACAGTTCGGTACCATGAAAGATGGGGATGGTTTCCCTGGCCAGGCACAGGGCACCCATAAATTTTCACTGGGCTCCATTGTGGATTATCTGTGGCTTTGCTGGGGATTGTTGCGCACCCCCTCCCCCCCATGCACTGTCATTGTCCAAGGGCATCCTATACTATAAAAGTCATACTGTTGTGTTGAGACCATTGTGCAACTGCCCTCACAGTTCACTCTGCTAGTGTAATGGTCCCAGTGGCACAGCTACAATGCTTCACTCCTGGGAATGCAACAATTGCATAATGCCACAATCCTAAATTGCACAATTGTAAAATGGCTTATGATACGCTAAAGTTCCCAAAAGGACACCAGCCATAAATGTAAGAGGCAAACAAGGTAACTAAGGCAGAGTAAACCTGCATGACTTTTGGAAATTCTTACCTTCAAAGACTGAAATGTTGGTCGATCTATTGTGTCAAACAGTTCTCTTGCCTTTGTCCATCCCAAACTGCTCATGTTATTTAATGTCAGTTGAAGATGATCAGGTGAGGTTGGGGTGGGGGGTATGAAGGCCTCACACAGAGACCATTTGCAGATCTGTTTGAACAGATCATAGGTATTTGATGTTCTATCAGGCAGCACATACCTTTGGAGTATTATTGTATTATTTATAATCACAATATTACCACTCTGCAAGGAAAACTGACTCGACCTGATCTGGGGTCAGAGTGAGCTGCTGTTCTGCTGCCCCCTCTGTAATTTAACAGCATCAGCTTTCATATAGTCATTGTAACAAACAGGCCTAACAACAGACATAATCACTGAGTTTGTCGAAAGCCTTTTTTAGACTGGAAGATGCATGCCCAGATTATTAAAAGGGTGGACAAAAGGTTGATTTTGTTCCCATGAGCACTTTACCATTACTTTATGGGAACCCTTTTAGCCAGGTTGAGAATGGTTTTAATCCCTCCAAACATTGCCTGTGGGGTTTTAAGGATTGGAGCTCTGCAGTGATCCTGCTTTAACTGCTTTATCCTGACATTTTATTAAAATAATGTATTATGCAGTATACTGGCCAGAGAAGGGTTTGTTTGTTTGTTTGTGCATGCCAACATGGTGTAGTGGTTTGAGTGCTAGCCTATGATTCTGCAGACCAGGGTTCAAATCCCAGCTCGGCCTTGTAAATCCACTGGGTGAACTTGGGCAAGTCACACTCTCTCAGCTTCAGGCATGGCAGTGGTGAACCCCCTCTGAAGTAACTTGCTAAGAAAACATACTAAGATAAGGTTGCCTTAGGGTTGCCATAAATTGGTAATGACTTGAAGGTACACAACAACAAACAACAACATATACACTGCTTTTTCAAAACAAAGTTTGAAATGGCTTATAAAATAATAAGTAGCACAAACCTATAATTCTGTGTCATACAACACACCCAGTAATCCCGCTTCATATGGGCTTCAGACATTTCTCTGCACTTCAGCAAGCTTACAACTTTAACAGATTCTGTATTGCTGATTCATTCTCAATTTCATAGAATAAAAAAGGCCTGCAAAGGGCCATGTAGCTCCCTGCCTTGTAAGAATACACAACTAAAGTAGGGTTCACAGATAGGATCCATGACATGTCTCCAGTAACTTTAAATCTGTGCAGTGATACATGTTATTCACAGTATGCCAGTGCCCTTTCACACTGTAGAGTTATAGTGCTATGATTCCACTTTTACTGTTAAGGCACATCCTGTGGAATCCTGGGATTTGCAGTTTAGGAAGAAGCATTTACAGTTCTCAGCTGGAGAGCTTTGGTGCCTCCTCAAACTACAAATCCCAGGATTCCACAGAAGGCAAATTTGGCAGTTAAAATGGAATTATAATTCTGTAGTGTGAAAGAGCTTCTCACACTGCAACAAAGAAACTGTAGCTGAGAGGCAGTGAAGTATCCATGGACACCTGTTAGCATATTCATTACCGAGTTTTTCATAGTCTTAATTCACCAGTTTGTTATGGCCCAGATTTTTGCTCTAAAATAAACAAATCCAGGTGATCCTGCCAGACTGCAGAATCATTTAAGTCTTGTCAAATGCAGCTGAATAGTTAAGCCTCCTTTATTATCCTTTCTGCACTAGGTAGTTCTTTAGATACAACTTTAATCCTACTGGCTGTTATATGCTCTTTGATAGTTTTGTGGTTCTTATTTTACTTTTAATTTTTTTTTTGCATTTTCATTTTAACTGTTTAATTCCTTTTTCTATATACGCCTTGAGAATACATAACTTAAGGTATAAAAATATGTATAGTAGGTCAATAAATAAGCATGAACCTTATTCTTCATTTAGTGTTAACACTGACTGAGCATTAACATTGTATCCTGAAGCTAATTCCAGCCAAATCTGCAGCCTGATCCAATTCATGTTTACTCAGCAGCAAACTCCCACTGAGTTCAATGAAACTTACTCCCTAGTAAGTACCCTTAAGTTTCCACTCTGCAGCACTTTTCTATGGTACAGTGGGAGAATTAAATATGTGATTAGTTCAACTGCTTAACCTCAGTGAGAAGTAGGAATATTTAACTAAATCTAGATTGAATCTGCTGTGCTTTCAACACAAAATGTGCTCATAGAAGAAAGGTATATCTCCACTTGAGCTTGAAAGTGTTCCTTTTTTGGACAACTCTCTGAACTGGAAACCTTTTGGTGTCTTACACTGCATAATGGTGTCATAAAGGACTTTGGGGGTGGTAGAAAGTGGTACCAGAGGGAGAGCAGAGAAACACAGCTCTGTTATCAGAACAAACTGCTGTGATTGCTTCTGACCAGCCCACAACATCACAGGACAGCGTTTGCTGCCATCCTCCCATTGTCAGTATGCCACACTTATACCACACAGGGAACTGGTCAGCCACTTATGTCAACTTAGTAGCAGAAAACATAGTGGCAATAGGATATGCCTCATTCTCATCTTGCACCATGCAGTTCTCAGGATTCTCTGAAAAGAGGGAAATGACACCAATGCCACAGGCAAGTATATCATCCAAGCCATCTCTCAAAACCAGGCATTCCAGAAATAGACAATTTGGGGCAATTTGCCACTGCAGAACCTGGCTTATGTTTGTTGTGGGTGGATCCATCCATTTCAGCTTTATTCTCTTTTTTTGCATAATGTATCTGACGTAACTTTCTGGGCTCAGATTCAGCCTCATTAATACTCCATATGTTCTTCTGTGTAGATAAATGTGCTGTACATAGCACACAGAACCGGTCTGCTGAAATCTGTTCAGTGTAGGAGAATCACTGTTGATGGCAGTACATCTTTGTCACTGATAAGAATATCCACCACTCTACAGTAGAGTTTTTATAAATAAATTAAAAGAAAAGTATCTCTCCTTCTCCTTCTCTGACCGTTTGTTCTATTGGTTGAAAAGCCTGGGATTCTATCTTTGTTCCAGTGAGCCCAGAAGCCCAAACATGTTATGTGTTGAGAGAGTTCCCTGTTCAACATATTTCAAACAAAATTGCACAGAAGAGTTATCCTTGAATGGAAGGTAATAAAGATGGGATCTTTGCAACTGATGTTGGGAAAGGTCTAAGCTTCTTAGGGATCCTTCACCTGCGTAGTCTGTTTATCATAGCGTATGGCAAACCTCCATCCATCCTGTATGAACAAGGAGATAATACAAATGAAAAACTTATTCTTATAGGGAAAAATGTAATTTAGCTCATGCAAAGTAATCTTATTGCAAGGACATGGCTAGAATCCTGTTGATTGATCCCAATTAGAGTAGGCCCATTGAATCAATTGTTGAATAGTGAGAAAACATGTGGTTAAATCAATTTGGCTCTGCTCTAGTTGAGACTAGCAGTTAGATCTAGGTCCATGTAATGAGTTTGGGGCTGGTGCCTTTTTCAAATATTTTAGGAAAAACATTGGGTCATTATTCTGTCTAATTCAGCACAGCAGACTGCCTACCAACAATGTCTAGCTACATGCCTCATGCAAATTTACTGCAGTCATAAAACAAATCGACAGTATCTATCCCCTGAGGTAACCTTCCAGCTTTTTTAAATAATTCGGAAAGAGAAACTGAATTATACGATATAAAAAGCTAATTCAGATTCCTTTTTCAGATTATTTTATGAATAATCTACACTCCTCTAAATGTAAGGGTGGAAATGTGCAGTCATCCACACACTGCTTAGTCACAGTTCCCATTGTTCCTATGTGAGGGATGATGGGAAGTGCATTCCAATATTTGTATTGCCACATGTTCTCCATCTCTGCTCTTATCCACATATGTAATTATATGATCATGTAACAATAGGTTAGATATGAATATACCCTTCCTTTTGTACATATTATGTTTGATGGCTATCAGTTTGATTCAGCCACATTTTTGTAGTCATTTTTTTTTACCATTAAATCATGTCACTCACTGAATGGCAGGAACATCTCAAGGTTCCAGACAATGAATACAAACCATGGTATGTGTTCGTAACTATGATTTGTAACAAACCATAGCTTGGGATAAAATCCAGCTTTGACTATGATTTGGAAACGTACTCATACAAAGCACATACATTTCCCATAACCTGTTTCTATGGGTGAATTCTGTGGGTTAATTCATTCCAGTAATCAAATGGAGAAAAAGCATCCATATAGTAGCAACATGAAGCCAACTTGATGTGTCACAGCCACTTATCAAATGCTTTGGCCCCATCATGTGGAGAGATTTCACGGCATTTCAGCACATTGATCACCACAGAAGGAAATAATAATAATAATAATAATAATAATAATAATAATAATACAATCTTATCAAAACTCGAGGCAGGGTACAACATTATATTAAAACACATAAACATAGCACACATGAAAATAATTCAATATCAAATTAAAAATAGTCTCATTTAAAATTCATAGTTTAAAATCAACTGGCCTGACGGAAGGGAGGTCTTTAACACTGTTTTAAATTCAGACAGCATGTTAAGCTGTCAAATTTCTCTTGGCAGGTCATTCCACAGTTTAGGGGCTGTCAATGAAAATGTCCTCTGGGTAAAACCACCTATCTAGCTGAAGTAAATGTCCCTCAGAGGAACTGAGTGTAGGAGGTCATTATATGAGAAGAGGACAACCTGTAGGGTATCTGGACCCAAATCATGTAGGGCTTTAAAGATAACAACCAACACTTTGTACCTTCCCTGGAAAGTAACTGGAGCCAGTGGAGCGACTTTAATATTGATGTAGTATGCTCACTTTTAGATGCATCACCGATCAGTCTGGCTGCTGTGTTTTGAACTAACTGAAGTTCCTGAGCTTGGTAGAAAGGTAGACCAATGCACTGCACAAGTCCAGTTTTGAGATTACAAGTATGTGCACTACCATCTTTATGTCTTCCAATTCTAGGAAAGGATGCAGGTAGATTATCAACTAAAGCTGATAATCAGCTGATAATAATAATGACCACTAAGTGTGCCAAGGTACCGACACTAAATTTGCTATTGCACATTTCCCCAAATCTCTTCTTGCCAGCTGGGCATACAGTGCTATATAGAGCACACACAGCAAATCTGGTCTTTTCCAAGAAAGTGGCAGTATATATTAATCTTCTTAACATGCTAAATCACTGGATTGTAAAAAAGAAAAGAAAAGAAAGCCTTACTTTACTGAAACAGCTTTGGAGACTTTTGGTTTAGACTGGCCAGAGTAGAATTCCACCTTGTACTTCAGTTCTTTGTTCTAGAAGTTGAGGGAGGAGTAAGTATGTTTGTTTCATTTAATAAAACCATAGTATCATAAAGATGGAAGAGATTGAAACAGCCATGTAGTCCAATCTCTTGCCATGCAGGATGACAGTTTAAATTTCTGAATGATGCCCATCCAACCCTTCTTTAAAGACTTTCAAAAAGAGACTCCACCACTCCATGAGTCAGTCTGTTCTACTGCTGAACAGCTCTTATTGCCATGTTCTTCCAAAGGCTTAGGGAAAACCTCTATTCTTGTCATTTAAATCCATTGGTTCATGTCCTAATTTTTGGAGCAGCAGTGAACAATCTTACTTCACCTTCTACATGAGATCCCTTCAGATATTTAAATATGCCTCTCACAGACTACATGTATCCAACTTCTTAAGCCATTACTCACAGAGCTTGATCTCCAGACCAAAGATATAGCCAGGCTCTTGAGGGCTTGGTTGTAGCTCCTCCCATTATGATGATGCTATAGGTGTCCCACATACAGCAGAACACTGTAGATTTTACAGTCAATCTACTTAGATTTTGTGCAGAGAAATGTGATTAGGGAAAGAGGACCAGGAAACACCATCTTGAACTTTGCTTCTAGCAGAACAATGTTTTGGCTTAATAGGAAAGGAAAGATTGTTTGGAAATATTCAAAAAATGTTGAAAATCATGTTTTTCAAGTGTCAACAAACTGTGATGAGAAGAATCCTGGACTGATGAATATCTTCACAGTTAGGTGTAAAATTCTCAAGTCGTTTTTGTCCAGAGAACAGCACTCCACCCTCCTCCAGAAAATGATATTTCAGAATAAGTCCCATATTGCAAATAAACTTTGAAAACCACACAGTTTTCAAAAGACTCCCTCATAGTGGGAAGGAAATTGCTAAAACTGCTCATCCCTTCCATCAAGAAGGAATGTAAGTCAGGAATTAGATCCCTATGAGTTAGTCATAGGCATGGTGAAACATTATTTTACCTCATTTTCTGTACAATTGATAGAATTTTGTCTCAACTTTGCAGGATGAAACAAGTATGGAATGGGACCAGTAGGATCACAGATTGAAAAAAAAAACATATCCAGCTGTTCCTTTACCTTTGCTTGGAGCATCTCAATCTTTTCTTTCAGACTTTCTATTCTTTCATCTTGGAGTGTTAATTCATCATTCAGTTCTTCAATCTGAAACCAAATGAAAATTAGAAATAAAACTTGTTAGATGCTTGTTTCTTACACTGTCAGTTTTCTCACGAGGAGAGGATCAGGAGACTCTGCACTGTCAAGAGGGTCCTGTAAAGCAGCATCAGTTTTCAGCAGAGCAAACAGATTTCCTCTTCAAAGACCTAGCTATGTTAGTCTGGGAAATCAGTGTGCAAAGAGATCTTGTAGCACCTTTGAGACTAAAGGAAAGAAAGAAGCCTGTAGCATGAACTTGTGAGGAAGTAGACTCAAGTCTACGAAAGCTCACGCTACCAGCTTCTTTCTTTCAGTTAGTCTCAAAGGTGCTACAAAATCCCTTTGCACACAGATCTCTTGTCACTCAACTGCAAAACACAAGACTTCACTGGCTATATTAAAACTACCAAACCAAGTAGAAAGGGTGAAAGCTTGCAGTGAACAGCCATCAAAAGCCATCTATACAGAAATTAATGTTTATCTAGCATCTTTAGCTGTGTGAGACACAGAAACCTTGGCTATACAGATTCTTCTTTCTTAGGTTCTAACTTCATTTTATCCACATAACATTTTTTTACATATCAGGAAAGCATTTACTGTATATATTCATGTACAAATCTAGAAATTTTAGTCAAAAAATTGACCCCCCCAAAACCTGTGTTGACATATCCATGGGTCAATGTATATATATAAGTACATGCATATATGTAGGTAAATATTGTACATTAATTCTTACTTTTTTTAAGAAAAGGAATCATCCCATTCTCTGAGTAGAGTAGCAAAAGGTGAGAGCTTAATCTCTCCTGGGAGCACCTGAAAGAAGCAATGGCTGTCCTCTACTATCTCTCATCCATCCACCTTTATGGTAAACACAAAACAGTTGTGCCTTACAGAATTTGCAAGTTCTCTGGCATCATTTCCCTTCATTGCTTACATCCTTTGTTATATGCCCCTAAGTTTTACCCTTGACTTATTCATAGGTCATATAAAAATCCATAATTTTGACTCCAAATCTATCCTTGACTTATATGTGACATCAACTTATAGTCAAGTATGGCGGGATACAGACCGCCCAAAAAGGGCGGTCTCCCGCCACCCTGGTTTCCTGCACGAGGGAGCTGCAGCAGACAAACCGATCGGCTCCTTCGTGCAGCAAAAAGAATCCACAAAAAGCAGGTTCTTTCTGCGGTGTGGTTGTGACACTGCAGTGCGCCAATGGTGCACTAGCGGCATCACAATGATGCCGGGATGTGCGGACGCTAGGCGTCTGTCATGTCAAAATGGCAGTGCCCATATGTACAGGGCACCGCCATTTTGACACCCTTGTCATGTGCGAGGGGCGAGTTGCGTCTGGAAGCGCTGCCCCTTGCACGTAATGATGGTGCCCCATAGGGCCCATCTGTACAGCGCCCATATAAGGTATTTTAATTTTGTCTTGCTATTATGCTTTTGTTTAGGGTTCTTACCAACCATGCCCTTTTCTAGGGTACTCCATTCCATCCTACCTCTCCATCTGTCTTCCACTTCACCAGCAACATTAAATCAGCATTCAGGGTTACTGGTAATTCTGTTTTGAATGGGCTCTCCTGAGAATTTCCCTACTTTAAGGGACCTCTCCTTTGATAAATGTTTTTTTTAAAAAAAAACCTTCAAGTTTAGGTATACTCCTAAGCCTGCTGGTATGCCCCCATCGTGTATCAATGTTGCTTTTGCTACTCAAGGCCGCATGCACAAAAAACGTGTTTGCTATTTGTGTATAGATTTTGCTGACCTGTTGAATCACACTATGTAAGTTTTGATGCTGGGAATGAATCACACTGTCCAAGTGGCTAATTTGTTCCTGAAGTGTGGAGATCTCTGTCTGAAGTTCGACACAGCTGGTAGAGAGAAGGAAAAAGGAAAATGTGTTCACACAGAAAAGCATGATGGGATGAAAAGCCACTCCTCAAAAGAGATGTCACCTTATGCATAAAATCTACACAAACATTATGGATGATTGGCAGTTTCACATGACCCATTGGTACAATGACCAGTAATTTTCTTAAAGCAAAATCTATACAGTTGCTCTCCTATTTTAATAGAAAAATATTCTGCAAGAATTTCTCATTCAACCACCAATAAATAGTACATATTCTTTTGTGGATGGCTCAAGTGGCATCAAGCAAACAGAGGTAGACATTAGATCAAAGGGAAAGCTCAAATTCTGTAATAGGCACTAACCATTCCTCAAGGTTTCAAATGTTAAGAGTCATCTCGCACACTGGGAACAGTCATGGTTTTTGTTTTTTTTGTAAAACACCTACATTGTCAAGACATAGTGGAGTGGGAAGAATGAATGGCAGGGTACACACCACCAGAAAGAGGCGCCTCCCCGGCGCCTCTCTTTGCTCTGCAGGAGCACTGCAGCAACCAAATTGCGTGGTGCTCCTGCGGAGCAAAAAAGGAGCGCCTGGAAGCGGCTCCTCTTTGTGGTATCGTTCCGACGCCGCAAAGCACGAGGGAAATCGCGATGACCTTGCTTTTGGTGAGCGTGCCACATCTGCGGCGCCCTCGTCACGTGCGAGTTCTGCCAGGCGTGTGGGTGCTCCACCCACCAGGCAGCCCTCGCACGTGACGAGGGCGCCTCAAAGGCACATCTGTTCCAGGCCATAATGCCCATCTCAAAGGCAATGAAAATCATTATTTAATTAAAATGTCCTAATAAAAGTCAGATCAAGGTAGCAATATCATCTGGAAATATAACACAACACTTTAAATGTTTGATTTAGAAGCTAATTTACAGAAGTTTAGGTTGGCTGAAGGATTCTCTTAGTAGTAATAACAACAACAACAACTCACAAAAACTTAGAATCATACAATCATAGAGTTGGAAGAGACCACAAGGACCATCCAGTCCAATTCCTTGCCATGCAAGAATACACAAAGCACTCCTGACAGATGGGCAGCCAGTGTCTGTTTAAAAACTTCCAAAGAAGAAAGCTCTATCACACTTCAAGGGAACATATTCCGTTGTTGAATAGCTATTACCATCAGGAACATTTACCTAATGTTTAGGTGGAACTCTATTCTTGTAGCTTCTATTGCTCCATGTCCACGTCTCTGGAGCAGCAGAAAACAAGTTTGCTCCATCTTCAACGTGACATCCTTTCAAATATTTCAACATGGCTATCATGTCACCCCTTAAACTTTTCTTCTCAGATTAAACATACTTAGCTTCCTAAATCACTCCTCATAAGGCATGATTTCCAGCCTTTTCATCATTTTGGCCATCCTCCTCTGGACACATTGAAACCAAAAGGACAAGTTGGTAATCACAAGTAATTGAAATCTGGTTGGTTTCAGTGAGTCTACTGTAGGTCCATATGGCAAAGTCTGAATCCAGCTCATACAATATCAAGTGTTCTGCTCTTAATTAGTACAAAGACTGTCTCTAGCCTCTTGAAAGCTGACAAAGGCTCATAAAATTGTACTAATTAAAAGTAACAAAAATTTGTGAATTTCTCTGAAGATGCCAGCCACAGATGCTGGCAAAACGTCAAGAATAAACTCTTCTAGAACATGGCCACATAGCCCGAAAAACCCACAAAAAACAATTTGTGAACACTTTGCAAACCTTTTGGTATTTTCAGCATTTGACATCATCTGGTGAAGTTTCTCTTTTAAAACCTTTTTCTTTTCATTCAAGGTTTTCTTCTCCTAGGAAATAGAAAAATCACAAAATGTACATACATTTCTGATGTGTAAAAAAAGAAATGGAAACACAACTTTTCCATTTACTACTCCTCTTTTTCTTGAACAGCTCTGAATATTGACATTTCTCCCACCACTCCTTTGGTTTACTTACATATTTCATATTTTTGTAATGATCTCCATGTGGCTGATCTATGTACATACACAGAGCTCAGGAAAAAAAAACTTTTTTGAACTCCCCAAATCCACCATTCAGTCTGGCCACTGATCATGCTGGCAAGTGACAGCCAGTAGCATCAGTAGGGATGGTGTCACATGTTGCGGTAATGCATGGTGTCACTCTCCCTCATTGATCTCCTCCCTTACCACACTATACAGAATCCTTAGTAATGTTTTTGTACTAATATTACTCATAAATTGTAATTCCTATAAATCACTGAATGTACTGTACAGTAGTGGTAATAGTTGTGAAATAAACAACTAGCAAAATTAAAATTATACCTTTAAATTGCAGTAGCATGTGCACCGACTAAACATATTCACATATACATAGTTAAAGTGTGGTTAAAGTGAAAATCTGGTAAGAGGTGATGTTTTTAAAGAAAATTTAAAATATTTTAAAAATTAAAATAAAATAAAATTTAGGGTTTTTGTTTTAATTGGGACCTCTCCTTTCACCTCCCACTCACACCATCTCTTCCACTGAGCTCCAACATTTCAAAGGGATGCTGGCAAATGCCACAGCCTATTTCTACCAAAAGATGTTGGGGCAGATATTTGGGGATCAGTGGTGTCACCCCATTTTAGGGTGTCACCTGGTGCAGCTGCAACCCCTTGCACCCCCCTAATGACATCCCTGGTGACAACCATGCTGGCTGGAGGATTCTGAGAGTTTCCATTTTAAAAAATAACCTTTTTTAAAAAAAAAATCTCAAATACCTTCCATGTATTAAGAAAGTTATGGATTTTAAAAAAGTTCTTCCCAAAACTGAGCCAAACTAAATTCTCATTCATATGCATATGCCATCACTGAAAGGGCAGCTGATGCTGTACCTTGATAAAGCTAATTATGTGTGGGGCTAGGGAGAAGACCATGTGGAAATTCGATGTATATTGCCTTGAGTTTTATCAAAGGAAGATGAGATATAAATGAAAGAAATAAATACTAAATATTAACATGGAGAGATACCCTGCTGGGCAACTACCCCACCTGCTAATGTCTCCTTGTACTTTAGAAGAAAAGAGGGTTATTTGAGTGGGATGGCTGGTGACAGAAAATCCAGAACATATCTTTCTCCTGTCTACTTTTGGGCAAAATTATTTAGGCAAGACTTTGGCTATTAACTGCTCATATTTTTGTCTTTTTTAGTATATTTCAAATTGGTGTTTTTAACAGGATTTCTTGTTTAAAGCATTTTATATACTTTTTATTAAACAATTTTAGCTGCACTTTGTTTTTAATCTGTATTGTAAGCCACCATGGGTTCTGTGCCATGAGAAAGATGGTATATTAATTGAATGAATGAATGAATGAATTGATTGATTGATTAATTATTGGGAAGAATCTTTTCAGAATAATCAAACAACACAGAGCCTTTAGAATACATACACATACACTTGGGCCCCATCTTCAAAGCATCTCATTATGTGTAGTGTAATACAGCCAGGCTGTGGTTTTTTGAAATAATTTCATTTCTGTTCACTATTTTAATAAGCAGGACTGAAAGTTGAATATACTTTATTCAAATGCTTGGGACCAGAGGTGTTTTGGATTCCCCCCCCCCCCCCCCTTTCGCAATACAAGCATAACATAATAAGATACTTTGAAGATGGGACCCAAGTGTAAATAACCAATTCATTTATGTTTCATATACACCTTATACTCATAGCCTGGAGGTAATTTTATACACAATATTTTAAACAATATTGACCACGAAACAACATTTGTGTACTGTATACTGAACCACTGGAAAGCACCCATGTGGACAATTTTTGAGTATTTTGGATTTCAGAATTCTGGATAAGGGAGATTCAAGCCATACATGAAAAGACTGCTTGTTGATTTTGAGAATGGTAGCCCAAGAGGTTAGCACTTCTTGATATTTCTATACTGTGCGCTAAATTAACAATGACCAGACCTCAGAAATGTGACTGTTTTGGACTACATGTCTCAGAAACTGCCAGCCATCATGGACTCTAGCCATAAGAGCTGGGGAACTCTAAAACTTTTACTCCGAATAAGTGACTTTTCCAGGTTCTAAACAGAACATATCCCATGGGTGTGAGTGCTGAAGAGAAAAAAAAAATCTTTAAAGCTTTTTATTCCTTCCTTCCTTCCTTTCTTTCTTTCTTTCTCTTTCTTTCTCTTCTTTTCTTTTAAAAATTATCTTACAGTTTTTAAAATTCAGTGGTGTTTTAATATAATAAACATGCCTAATTGTGTGCAAAGGGATCTTGTAGCACTTTTGAGACTGACTATGTAGAAGAGGTTGTAGCATACGCTTTTGTTGACTTCATCTACTTCCTCAGATGTCAAATTGTGTTTAATTGTGTTTTAACTTTTCTATTATCAGGTTTTTAGATTTTGGATTTTTTTGGATTTTGGAATACCTGTATTCGTATATGCATACATAATGAGATAGCTTGGAGATGGGACTCAACTCTAAGCACAAAATTAATTTATGTTTCATATACACCATAGCCTGAAGATAATTTTATACAATACATTTTTACAAAGTTTGTGTTCATTGAACCATCAGAAAGCAAATGTGTCACTATCTCAGACACCCATGGAAAAAAATGGGTTTGGGAATATTTTGGATTATGGAATCCTAGACAAGGGAGACTGAACATGTATCTTGTTTTCACTGACTAATGTACCATACAGGAAGAAAGCCAGCATATCAGATGATAGATAGATAGATAGAATGACAGACAGACAGACAGACAGACAGACAATCTTTTGGGATGTAGCTTTATGAGGGATATAACAAATTTCAAAGGATTCTCAACCTGATGCCTTAGCTGAGACTCTGTTAATGAAATGTGATCCCTTTGGCTTCCAAATGAATAACAGAACAGATGGTGATGCTTAGATTTTAAGTCATGCATTCATTGCAATAACGTCTCATTGCTAATCATTATTTACTACAGAGGAAGTGGTGTTTGTTCACTGTTAGTGCTGGTGAATCAGCCGAGAATGCTTGAAAAGGTTTTGCAAAAGAGTTTGCCAATATATTTGAATGATAACAAAGACACATGAAAGTTGTAGGCGTCTGTAGGCAAACTGTTCCAAGGCTGTCATAAATTGGCTCTCTTCTACTATTTACCAAATCAATATGAGTATTTTTTTAAAAAAATCATCAAATGGATCCTATTTACACCCACATTAGAAAAAATACTTTCAATCTCTGCTCCCACATGGCATTATCAATTTTATGCTATTTGCACATTGATACAGAGTGCCATGCAAAAGTCCGCCCACAAGCAAGGAACCTGTAAATACATATGCTTTTCCATTTCTAGTGTGAAAACCATTTCATCTCTGCTATACATAAATGTCTTCAACAGGAAGGTGGGTTGAAAAGGTACATCAGATAAACAATAACCAGCACTTAGGTCTAATATGCACTGCAGAAATAATGAAGTTTGACACTACTTTAACTGGTCAAGGGGTTGAAACAGACAGGATGGGACCGCAGCGACCAGATCACGTGGCCCATGAAAAGGAGCTGTAAGAAACCACTCCTTGTTCAGTCAGTTTTGGGGTGCATTTGGAGGTCCCAGTGTGGCCTCTGTGCAGCCTCTGAGTCATCTGGGAATGTGTGCGTCCTGTGCATGGCCTGCCCCTGGATCACCTCAACACAGCCCTTTTGGTCCATCTGTTTGAGGCCAAGGCTATGGAATTCTGGGATTTATACAGGATATGTACATTTCCATCTGGTGCCACAACAAACTACAAATCTCAGAATCTCATGAACCTCTGTGGTCATGGTGCCATTCCCAGTGTAAATGAAAGTGAAGTTGCTTAACTTCTGGTTCCAAGTACTAGCCAAAATAGGCTGAAATTCCTGCATTTCAGAGGAGGGGGAGAGACTGTGGATGTTGTTGGGGCAACAGGATCCCAACTATCTTGCCTTTGTCACAGTTTGGGTGGGTTTTTGATTATTCAGCTGAAATATTGCCTGGAAAAGCAAATTAAATTTTGGTGAGGTGCCTAGTGACTTTGAGGGACTCTTGAGGCTTCAGAGACTATGATATGGAGTTCAAGGGGCCACATGCATCCCATGGGCCCAGTTTGTGCAACCCCTGATCTAGATCCTTGTAGGGAAGAAAGCAGTGGTCATGCCGGCTGGAGGATTCTGATAGTTACAGTCCAAAAAGTAACTTTCTCATCTAATGATGACTCACCAAAGGTTTGGTAAATTTCTGGATCCTGCTTTTTTCCTGAGAGCTTGGAAAATCATGGTCCTAAACTACTCAAACATGATTAGTGGCCTGTGTTCAGTTTAATTTAGTCATGAGTTGGGCCAGTCCATCCCAGAGAACCCATTTAGCAAAACTGTTGTTATGTGCCTTGAAGTCATTTCCAACTTGTGGTGACCCTAAAGAGCACGTATCGTGGGGTTTTCTTGGCAAGATTTGTTTGGAGGGGATTTGCCTTTGTCCTTCTCTGAGGCTGAGAGAGTTTAACTTGCCAAAAGTCACCCAGCAGGTTTCCATGGCTGCGTGGGGATTCAAACCCTGGTCTCCAGAGTCCTAGTTTAATGCTCGAACCACTACACCACACCATCTCTCCCTCTCTCAATCTCTCTCTCACTGCAAACCTATGCTACCATGTAAAAGCCAGCTTTCACTGTCTGGGGATGGGCCAACATATATTTGGCCCTAGAAGGCCCTGGGCTCAATTTCTGGCATTTCTAGTAAAATGTTTTTGCGATAGCAAGACTAAGAACGACCTATGATTTAGAGATCTACTGTCAGGTCAAAATTTGCACTGGTATGCTGGACTCCTAAACCAACAGTCTAAGTCACTCTCCACATATATATTCAGGGGGGAAATTAGCAGTCTCATAACAAAAAATAACAACAACCCTGATCCTGAAGACTTTCTTTACTAGTACTGTATAGTGTTGATCAGCAAATGGAAACTTTACTTTTTGTATGATTACTTCTATGGCCCTTAGGTGCAAAAAGAACTTTTTTCAGAATCAGCTCATTGTGTGCCATAAAAGAAACACACAAAATAAATACACACACACACTTTCCCTGCTTCTGATTCTGTAGAATGGGGGAAATCATGCCCACATGAACAATGGAACAGAACTTACAGCCTGACCTCTTCCCCTTTGTACTCGTTTCTCCAGTTCTTCAATCTGGCTGTGCTTTTCTGCAGCTGAACATTCAGCTGGCTAAGATTGTCTGTGCTTTGTTTTAATTTTTGTTTCTTGCTCCAGCTTGCGGGCCTGTGTTTGAAGGAGAGAAGCAAAGCTCAGAAGAGTACAGGAAAAAGCGCTGCTGTCCTCCACCAACACTGATATCTACAGTGTAACAATATTTACCACTTTAACTGCCAGGCTCCATCCTACAGAGTCCTGGGATTTGTAGTTTTGTGAGGCCACAGCACTCTTTGGCAGAGAGGCTAAAGACCTTTAAAACTACAAATACCAGGATTCCACAGGATGGTGCTTCAGTCATTAAAGTGATGTCAGACTGCCTTATTGCCACAGTGTAGATGCACTCGTAGGCCTGTTACAGACACCAAAATAAAGCTGCTTCAAGTCACAGTGGAGGTATGGTGTTCAATGATGTATGCGTCCTAAGAGTCCAGAGGCCACACCAAAGCCATGCTCCAGTCTTTAGGGCTGGAGTGGGCTTTGGTGCGACTTCTGGACTCTTAGGACGCATGCATCATTGAAACACCATACCTCCACTGTGACTCGAAGCAGCTTTATTTTGGCTGTCTGTAACAGGCCACTATCTGCAATGACTTGTTCATGGCAAATCTGCAAAGCTGTCATATGGTGGAATAAGTAATATTCAAACACAGTGAAGCACCCTTGCAGTACATTTATGCTCAATGAAAATAAAGGACCCTGATAGATGTGACCAAAAAGGCCAACTAACCAGCAAGCAGCTTTCTGTAGTGGCCAACCCAATGCATCTGGAAGCCTACAAAACAAGGTCTGGAGGTATAATCTCCTCCTCTCTTGCAGTAGCAGCACATGTTCAATGGCCTATTGACCTCCAAACAGCCACCTGGCCAATATTTATTGGCCATCTTAATCTTTCATAATTGGGTTAATCCCACGCACCTTGGCTAAAGCCTAAGACATTTCACTCCTGGTACATCATGTACTGAAATGGGATGGCAAACTACTGAAGTGTGCACGGCACAACTTCAAGTTACTGGGGGTAATACATCTACAAAAGTTCCCCCATGAGTAGAGAGAGTTCACAGTCAAAGACTCAAGAGCCATATACCTGCCATTTTGTTCATAGTTCCTTCTTGCCTCTTGCTTGAGATCCTCAGAGCGCTTCCTTAATCTTCTTGGAGTTTCTGGGCTCCATGTTTCACCGACTCTGCACCAGCAATCCTCGAAGCTTCCAGCTGGAAAAGAGCCAATGTGGATTGTTTTTCCAAGACTTATGACAGCCATTTAAAACAACCACATAGATAAGTAAAAATGATCTATTACACGGAAGGGAGGGAGGGAGGGAGGGAGGACAAAGACCAATTAAAGCTAGACAGTGGACAAGTGTGGAAAGCAAGAGAGCGCCATTAGCCACCCAGGAGACCTTAGGACTGCACCCAATTTTACCCTCCCACAAAAACAAACAAACAAAACAAGAAAATGTTCTCAAACCTTGTGGGAGATATGGGAACATTTTCCCATGGGAAGAGGGCTGTCCCGTTTTAGGCCACAAGAGGACTTTTTAGGGCATTACCAGAAATAACTTCTTGTTTTAGAACAAAGTCTCCCCTTGTTTTAAAATGGGCTTGGGGCAAAAATGTTATAAAAGTGTGTCCACCACACCTAGGGGGCATTTGGGGAGAAAATGAGGGGTTTTTTTTTGGGGGGGGGGATTAAAAATTTACTTACTACTATGTCTTTACTGGTGGTAAAGAAAAGGGGGCAATTCAGACGATAAACCTAGATTGGGCTCTAAGGGGAAGGAAAAGGAGCATACACTCCATATGTGGGTGCACCTTCATTTTTTCCCTCTTACAAGCCAAGACCATCAACTATAGTTGGCCCTCCACATTTGCACCTTTGACTTTTGAAGATTTGATTATTCACAGATTTAACTAATCTGTTCTCTCTGGGAATCGCTAGATCCTCCAGCACAATGCTGCCACAAGTTGACCATAAAGTCATGCTGGAGGATTTAGAGATTCCTAGAGAAAACACTTATCTGGGAATCTGTAGGTCCTCCAGTGTGATTCTATGGTCAACTTCCCCACCTGATGTTGACCACAAAGTTGTGTTGGAGGACCTAAAGATTTCTAGAGAGGTGTTCTTTCAGGTGTTATTTTTTTTTAAATGTGTACGCTTTTTTTTATTTGTGATTTTCCCACTTTCAGGGGGTCCTGCACCCCTAATGTCGAGGGACCACTGTATTTCCAATTCTGATTTTCCTGCCTGATTTCCTCATAGCCACTACCGCAGTTCTTCTCAGTTCTTGGCAGTTGCTGGAGAAGGGGAGACATGGAATTGTGTAAGCAGAGCATTATGCTCTGATCCAATCATCTTCCAAACTAGAGGCACCACCACAATGCCAGAACAAACCTAAACCAGAGTGAGGGTGATCCTAAGTAGCTTCCAACATTATTAGGCTAGGAGAAGTTTGGATTCAACCCAGCTTCTGCTGGACATCTAAACCAGTTAGATTTGTATTCTAAGGGCTCTTCCAAATTGCTCTAAAGAAGTGCAACTCAAAGAGGTGGACCATGGGTCAGTGGTGATCCATGAACCATTGGCTATCATTCTGCAGATTTTCCAAGAAATTTCTTATTCCATATCTCAGTCCACTACACCATGCTGGCAGGGAGCCTTCCAAAGTAGATTAACATTCAAACATGCTCTACCGCCATACCCTAGTTATTTTTAAGCATTGACACATTAGCTTTAACAAAGCTAACACTTTACTTTATGAGTAACACATTAATAAGATATTAGCAATGTGCTACTGTTAATTAATGTATTTTCAAAGCTTTTAACAAATGACTAATAGCCTAAAATGGCCCAAATAGTCCCAGATAAAACAATGGTTGGGACTGTGTTTATTAGTCCCAACTAGAGTCAACCCCTTAAGTCAGTTGTTGTCAACACATATGTAAATCCAACTGATTCAATGGCTCTACTCTTGTTGGCACTAACTCAAGGATCTAGATCAATGTTTTAGAATGAACAAATAGTCATTACACACACACAAAAGTAGTAACAATGCTGCCAGTCATTTGGCTGTTTCTTAAAAGAATGTTATGCTTTTGCAACTCTTGAGCTAAAAAGTTATAGATGACATTGTTACTTTTAGTGGAATACTTCTATGCTCTGGTTTTAGATCAGTTTCAAGACTAACTGTGAGTGATTTAAATCATCATCAGCATCATCATCAACACCATTACCATCATCGTAATCTACAACAGAAATGGTTGCTATGTGTCACTAATTATACCAAAGTACCTCTTTCACAGGGAGAGACAGCATGGCATAGTGATTTGAGCACTGGACTATGACCCTGGAAACCAGGGTTCGATTCCCAGGTCAGACATAAAACCCACTGGATGACCTTGGGCAAGTCACATGCTCTCAAACTCAGGGGAAGGCAATGCCAAACCTCCTCTGAACAAATCTTGGCAAGAAAACTCCATGATAAGTTGTCTTAGGGTCGCCATACGTTGTAAATGACTTGAAGGCACACAACAACAACAAACCTCTTTCAAACCTCTTGCAGAAATACAGACACACCTTGATCTTTAACTGTTCATTTTCTTTGTTCACCCGTGTCAGTTCTTCTTCTGCTTGTTTCATCTTTTCCACTGTCTCGTTGTAGCTCATGGACAGGGACTTTTCATCAGGTCCCAGTCCAGGTTCTTGGAAATGTGGCTAAAACCAAATAACATTTTAAAAATCAGACATGTTTTTGGTTCTCATCCTTGTGTTCTTACAGGTTACGGAGACAAATAAGTTCAGGTGTTGTGTTGATTACATTGGTACCAAAAATAGAACCTCAATGTGATTGCACCATTGCATCAACTGCAACTGAGTCACTGAATATATATATGCCCAAGCACATATATGAAGGATGAATGATTAGAGAAGGGAACAGCTATTTAGGAATCACAATTCAGTCACAACATCTTTGAAGCCATCCTGGCTCTTCTCCTCTACCCCAACCTTCCACAATTATACCCTTCCCCGTGACCATGCTGCACTCTTGACCATGCAGTACTCATCTTCTACTTCCTCCTACAGCTGAATTGGCTTCCATGATGGTAAGACTGTAAGAAAAGCCCTTCCTACACATGCCATTCCATTTCACAACATAGAAACAGAGCAAGTCGAAAAGATATCCCCTCTTAAATAAACCAACTTTCTGTCCATTAAGACCATTAATGGACTTTTTGCCCAGGCATCCACCTGGTAATTAAGCCTGCTGAGAATACATCAATCAGCAAAATGGCTCCATTCAGTGGTGTCACTAGGCTTGGTGACACTTGATGTTGGGGCTGCTGAGGGGGGATGGCAGCGACTGCCTGCCCCACTCTCCTCTTCTTCTGCCTTGCTCACCTGGTGCATGCTCTGCCACCATCACTGCCACCTTAGCTTCCTCTCCAGGAACAGAGCCAGGGTGGTGACAAAGCCAGGAGGGCACTCTCACCCCTCCACTGCCCTCGCCACCACCTCAGCTCCCTTCCTGGGGAGACAGTCAGAGTGGCAGCAAAGCCACAAAGGGTGTACTTGATCCTTTGCCACAGCAGCAGAATGCCTGACCAGATGTCACTCCTCCTCTAGGTGGTTGAGGGGAGTCCACACTCCCCTCAACCACCTAGTGATGCCACTAGCTCCACTTTTTTTTAAAAAAAGAAGAACAACGTGTGATGTAAGGAACAACCTGACTACTGTAGTTTGTGTGGAATTTTTTTGGTGGTGGTGGTGGTGGTGGTGCTATGTGGCTGTGTTCTGGAAGAGTTTATTCCTGATGTTTCACCAGCACTTGTGACTGGCATCTTCAGAGAATGCTGGAATGGAAGTGAGTGAGGTATATATACTGTGTAACCCTTAGTTGAGAGGAAGTGATTTATATATTAATCTGTGTGTTGTTTTCTTGTTGAATGGCAAGGCCTTAGGGTTTGACTTCATAATTAGTGATCCATTGCTTCCCTGCAGCCTGGAAAGGGGTGTCCTTGGGGCACAGTGGCAGGGAAAGAGAAACACGCAGCGAAAGGAGCTCCTTTCGGCACTGCTGAAAGGGCGCCACAAGTGCCCTGTAGCGGCGCGCGCATGTCACGCCTGCGCTGCAGCATTTGGCTGCGGCATCGCCGTGACATCATAATGGCAGTGCCCATGTAGATAGGGCACTGACATTTTGGCACCGTGGTTACGTGGTAGGGTTGCGGGGCGTCTGTAAAGGACGCCCCGAGGCAACCCTTGCACGTATCCAGGCCAGCACAAAGCGCTGGTCTGGATACTGCCTCAGATTGAGTGGATAAAGATTCTGACCTCACCCACCTGCAGCTCTGGCCTTGATGAAAAAATGGAAAATATCTCTCCCCAGAAAAATTGCCTCTGAGGCAATGGAGCCCTTAACAAAATATTTTCCCCTACCTTGTACTAGGTGGATAAGAATTCTGGGCATTTATAAAAGGCAGCTTCCAATAATCCTAACAAGGTGGCAGATTTACAATCAGTTGCTAGATGAAGCCTACAGGATGAAGGATGTGGCCCTCTCCTTCATCCTCATGTTGAACTGAGACCTTGTAAGATTTTAGTCCAGACTTATTTTCACTCTCTTAGCCCTCTGGCAATAAAGCATCTTGTTCAATTTGCTCAGCTCCCAAGGGATTCATATTTGAAAGCATTCGCACAACAGCCCTGATAAATAACAGCTTTTGATTCCTCCAGGACCACATTCTCTGCCTACAAGATTAATTAGCACTTGGAACACCTCATCAGGCAGCAAACTCTTTCTCCCTGGGTTTGCAAATTATGGGTGTTAAGCAGCTAAAAGCCAAGTATAATTCCTTAACATTCTTTGGGAACGTCCAACCCTTGCTGGGTTTGGAGAGGCCTGCAAGCCTCCTATTAATGTGTGTCCTAATTCTGCACCTTTATCGGGCAAATAGTGAGTCTTAGCTGTGACACCAGCTATGCAAGGGGTGAAGCCAATGCCTGAATTAAAGGGACTATTTTCAGAAATCTACAAGGGAGATCATGAGCTGGCTAAAACTCAGTGTGGTAGTGGTGGTTAAGGGTGGAGGTAACAGTGGTTTAGGTGTTCAACAGTAAAATCTATAGTCCTACAAAATTGGCTGTCTTGACTTACACTATACATAATAGATACATCTTGACCAATATAATACATATTTTCAGGAAGAAAATCCATCCATACCTTTGAATCCAGCATGCCATTTGCAACCCCATGGCTAAACTCATTTTTATACAGAAGAGGCTGAACCTTTGCAAGAGTGGATCTAATCTGCAGGGGAAAAGCAAAAGCAATCCCAATCTCAACATCTGTCTGGAAATTTAAGCTGCATACAAATACAGTTCAGATTTATGTTTCACTACAACTGATGTCCTACCATCTAGCATCTGGCTGTTATATATATACATATACACACATTTTTAAAAAGGTCTAAATACCCTAAAGGCACCAGATCCTGCCCGATCTTAGAAGCTAAGCAGGATCAGCCCTGGTTTAGTACTTGGATGAGAGACCAATAATGAATACGAGGTGCTGTAAGCTACATTTCAGAGGAAGAAATTGGTAAAACTATCTCTGAATATTCCTTGCCTTGGAACACTCTAATGAAATTTATGAGGTTGCCATAAATTGACAGACAACTTGAAGGGGGGCATGTGTGAGTGCATACGCACGCACGCACACACACACAGAGCACAGATACATATAATATGTAGGTACAATTTCAATCGAAATCCTCACATTCTTTTAAAATAAATTTCAAAATATGCTAAGCTCAGATAGCTAATATTCTATGCATTTCATGGCATAACTAGTTCACAGATGGATGACAGCTACCTGTGCTTGGTGACTGAACTTTTTCTTGTTGTTGTTGCTGTTGTTGCTGCTACTGCTGTTCTTGTTATGTGCCTTCAAGTTGACTCTGACTTAGGGTGATCCTAGTCTATATTAGACTAGATGTACTATTGTTCTGGTTCCACAAAATGCACCTTCATATGTTCATGGGAAATAGTACCTGTTTTATATATTCAGTTTCTTCAGTAATCTCAGATATGGTTGGTCCATTCAAGAAGTAATCTCTCTCAGTCCCCCTGTCCTGTTTCATGATGTGTTGTGTTACCACTAATGTGGTAGTCATTATCCGGATTGGAGGGTGATCTGTGTTGAAAAGAACACAAGCGTTAATTAGACTGAAAGACATGGCAAAGATGCATAACTCTAACCAATGGATTTAACAGGCATGTCCAGATGATAAGAATGCATATTGTAAAAGGTGGGGCAGGGGACCAAATTATGATGAAGATGCATAATAAGAAAATATTGTGCACTAATACTGTGCAATGTGTCTGTGGATTCACAACTCCTCTGGTTCATTTTGTCCTCTGAAAAGGTTTATTGTTTAGGTACAGCAAGGAGGGTAACCCCTTCCTTTAACACATTTCAGAATAGTTCAGAGTTAACAGAAGTATCCCCTTGAAATTTTCATTATTGTTCTAATCTCGAACAGCAAGGAGACTGACTCTGAAGGACTCAAGTTATCTCATGTGAAAATGGGACCACAAAGTATCCTACTTGAGAGAAGAGGGTCACTGATTTGAAAGGCTGTGAGAGAACAGTCACCTATTTGAAAGCCTACCCAGACCAGGTTAAATAACAGAGCCTGGAACAGCATTTTATAAAAGGAATTAATTTCTTTTCTATCAGTATTTTAAAGATGGAACTTATGGACACTGCTTGTTTTTGGAGGAGTGATTCATTAGTATCTTACTGTATTCATTAGCATTACTGTTATGCATGAATACAGTAATGCACAACTAATACTTTACTACTGATGATAATATGTCAGTCATGGATTGTTTTTTAGTTACTTTTAAATTTATTATGAAAAACACAAAAATGGCCAAAAATACACACACACACACACACAGCCCAAAACATTTTAGGTATAACAAGTGTTATTCCTGAAATGTTGCTTTGCTGTGGGGGTGCCATTTTGGGGACACTCTAGCCATCGTTGTATTTCTAAATATATCTTTTAAAAATATATTGTGTTTTTTATATTTTATTATTTAGACATATTATTTTAACTTATTATATAATATAATTAAATATTACTCTTGTTGTTTTGTGCCTTCAAGTTCTTTCTGACTTATGGTTATGCTAAGATGACCATATCACAGGTTTTTCTGGGGCTGATATGATAGCTCTGTTTAAATATTTGAAGGGATGTCATATTAAGGAGGGAGCAAGCTTGTTTTCTGCTGCTCCAGAGACTAGGACCCGGAGCAGTGGATGCAAGCTGCAGGAAAAGAGATTCCACCTCAACATTAGGAGGAACTTCCTGACAGTAAGGGCTGTTCGACAGTGGAACACACTTCCTTGGAGTGTAGTGGAGTCTCCCTCCTTGGAGGTCTTCAAACGGAGGCTGGATGGCCATCTGTCGGGGATGCTTTGATTTGGATTTCCTGCATGGCAGGGGGTTGGACTCGATGGCCCTAGTGGTCTCTTCCAACTCTATGATTCTATGATTCTATGAGTGTGTGGCTTGCCCATGGTCATCAGGTGGGTTTCCCTGTCTGAGTCAGGAATCAAACCCTAATCTCCAGAGCTGTAGTCTAACACTGACACCACTATGTCATGCTGGCTCTCAGTTAAATAGTGCATTGTTGCATTAATTAAAATAATATTGTTGCCTTTTATTAAAAAAAACACATAGTTAAGATCAGAGGTTGAAAAACTCAAATGGTTACACTATTCCTACTATCTTAAGATGTATTACAAATTTTGTTAAATTATGGCAATTGTTTCTAAGTTTGCATCTACATAAATTTAGAATTAGACCTGCAAATTTTATGCCAATCTAGATTCTCTCGTTTTCTTTTTCGATGATGTGTTTCCTTGTTCATTTGGCAATCAGTTGAAGAGACTTCCATTCGAAAAACATGGCCTTCAGATTTGTGCTGCAACAGCATTGCATAGTAGCCATACTAGCTCTTGGATTCTGGGAGCTGTAGTTTCCAAAGGAAACTTTTCAACTCTGGGATCATTAACTTGTTGACATGTTACTTCAGCTGTCATTTTAGTATATACTGTAACATTAGCATGGAATCATATAATCATTCATATAATGAATTCCATCTATTTATTATAGTTGTGTGACTTCAAGTAGTTTCCAACTAATGGTGAACCTAAGATGAACCTATCCTGTAGTTTTCTTGATAAGATTTGTTCAGAAAGGCTTTGCCTTTGCTTTTCTCTGAGGCTGAGAGAGTATGACTCATCTAAGACCACCCAGTAGGTTCCATGGATGAGCAGGAATTCGAACCCTGGTCTCCAAAGTCATAGTCCATTTGTATGCACTGGGCACAACTTTCAAACTACTATACTATGCTGGCTCTCTATTTATGAAACCATCTTTTAAGTCCTAACCACTTTGGTATTGTGGGTCTTTGAAACAATAAACAAATGCAAACATTGTTTACCAAGAGAGAAAGTGGGGTGTGTTTATACACCATGGACAGCAAGCTCTACTTTAAACCAGCCTCAGCTCTCTGAAAACACTACCATCTCTTCTCAGCCTTTGACATTCATTGCACTGTGTACACTCAGTAAGCACACATTAGAAAACAATATCAGTATGAATCATAAATACATTACAAGAAACAGTTATACCTCATGCCCAGAGCATACAAATGTACATTTTAGAGATCAAGGACATTAAACATTTCTATTTAAAAGTACAAGGATTTTACATTGTACTACATAAATATCATAAACACCACAATACAAAGCCAGCATATTTCCTACACGCAAGTTAGAAATGAGAAACAATGTAAGATTCTGAGAAGTCGTTCACTATAAACTATGATATATAGTTTCTAGCCTGGTCAGTTGGGTGATGATATGATAATACACCTGAGATGATGGGACTTTGTCTACAAGTAAATAATATCATGTGGATGGCAATGACCAAACCATATAATATGGCAGTGTGTTAAAGTAACAAGGAAGCAATACAAACATTCAGCCCAGTCAGTATTTTGTTGGATTGCATTGATACTGATTTCAACATGTGTAACAAAATTCATAACTCGGGACTAATTCCCTTCTCGGCCATGAAACCCACCTGGTGATCTTGGACAATTCACATGCTCTCAAATCTTGCCAAGAAATCTCCATGATAAGTTTGCCTTAGGGTCACCGCAACTCAGAAATGACTTGAAGGCACACAACAACAACCACAACAATCAAAATTCAGAAACAACTGTGAAAAGAAGTAGGTTCCCATATGTTCAGAGACTGGGCCCCAACACTTCCTTAACTGCACGGCAGAGAAAGAAAAAGTGTCCTAGTTTGAACTCAATGGGAGCCCGCACTGCTCAATATCAGTGATGTTTATGTAGTACAATGGTGACATCCAGTGTTTGATGAATTAATCTCATAGCTACACATATTCTGTTTATCTCTGAAATCCTCCAGCATTGTTACTTTAACACTTCTGTCTTTCCCCTTACAAACAAGAAGGAAGCCACTTCCCTTAGTTGTATGCACACTGAATGACAGAGGTGGGCAATTTATCACCCTTCAGATGGTGTTGAATTGCAATTCCCATCAGTCAGTACGGTTTTTGGTGAGGGATTCTCTGCAACAGTGGTTCTCAATTTTCAGTCTTCTGAGTGTTTTGGATTTTCACTCCCAGAGGTCCCAGCCAGCATGCCACAGGGATTGTGGGAGCTAAAGTGAAAACCACCTTGAGGACAAAAGGAGAGAACCACCGATCTACAAGAGGGTCATGCAAAGACTGCACCTTGAGATTTGGCATAGAATTTAACATTCTGAGAATTTCAGGAGGATATCAAGAGCACAGACCATAAAGAGAGATGATAACTTTATTGTCTCTCTAGTACACACACGCTCCAGAAAGTCCAGATACAGTTAAATCTGGTGCCACCTAGTGAGCAAGCCATATCTTCGCATGACTTCCTTTTATAAAAGTCAGGATTATTCAGATGTTGTTGTGTTTTTGCACAACTATCCGGATAATCTCATCCACACATCCATTTTGTTGTTTATACAATTTTAAAAATTTGAACTGCATCTCTGTGCATCTCTGTGAGTTCTGTTGCTCACATGTAACAGCACTCAAATAAAGATGGAGTCGATGATGCAGATGTATTCAAAACAGGTTCAAGGCATGCAGAGTTTGATACCTGTTTATATTCATACATACATATATTCAACAATGCAATTTTTTAAGAAAACTTGGGGGGGGGGGAACCCCAAGGTTGGTTACCCCAGGTTAAGTGAGGGGTTGTTGTTTTTTGGGGCAGCCCTACCAAAACTTACTTGGGTGCATTTTGCTCTTCTGCACAACCATTAAATATACAGGAGCCTTCTCCAGTTTTCTTTCTGACAACCCTATTCTTGTCCGTACTTTATGACATATTACTTTTATTGGATTAACATAGCATGTATCAGTCACAGAAATAAAAAGGACTTCAATCCAACTGGAAAGAGGGCACTCATATATATGAACTGCTTCCTAAGCAGTTTACCATTCTCTGTTAAAACTTGTTAATTGAGAAATACTCATCTTTGGCCAGATGATTATAGCTATGCTGAATTAATGCAGTGTCTGTATATGTCTGAAAATGGGCTACAGTCAGCCCTCCTCATCCACAGATTTTTTATCTATGGATTCAAGCATTCATGGCTTGAAAATATTCCATAAAATAAAATAAAATAAATTTCAAAAAGCAAACCTTTATTTTGCCATTTAATATAAGGGTCACCATTTTGCTATTTAATGGGACTTGAGCATCCACGGATTTTGTTACCCACAGGGGGTCCTGAAACCAAACCCCAGTGGATAACAAGATCCCTGGATATGTTCTCCACAAGAAATGTGTGACTTCCATAAACTAATTTTTTCCATTTCATAAATACATAAGAGAGGTAAAGCTGCGTGAATATTCTCCTGTTATATAAATTTGCTGAAAGTACAAAGCTTAATAGTTTCTTAAGGGGAGTGTTGCAGTTAATCTGCCTGCTAGGCAATACTGCTGTTTACAACCTTGGCAGATGAGGTAATGAAAATAGTAGAATCCAAGGAACTTCAAGGAAGGGCTAAGGCAAAGAACCTTCAACCCACCCACCCCGAACGACAGGTATGGGGGAACAAGACTTGTCTCACAACATTGCTTATATTTGATAAGAAATGAATGCACACACCTAGAAAGCTGTAAACGTACTAATTATAGCATTCCTAAAGAGTTAGTAAAGAGCCAACAATGTGTAGTGGTTTCAGCATTGGACTAGGCTTCTGGGAGAACAGGATTCAAATCCCTGGTAGGCCATAGAAACCCATGGGGTGACCTTGGGCAAGTCACTCCCTCAACCTCAGAGGAAGGCAATAGAAAATCCTTGCTTACAAATCTTTCCAAGAAACCTCCATGGCAGGTTCTCCTTAGGCTTGGCATAAGTCAGATCAGAAATGACTAGGAGGCACATAACAACAAAGAGTTGATAATGAACAAGATTGAGTTGGGCGTACTGATTTCCAGGGCCAGTGAACAATGGCTTTCTATGCTTTCCCCTTCCAGCTGCAGCTGTCTATGGCACCAGAAATCTTCTCTGGAGAGTTTCTCAGCCCTCTGGAGTTTTGATGTGCACATGGGCTGTGGAGTAGTGTTTCGTGGAAGCAGGAAAATCTAATAGAGCTCTATCATGGGATCCTAGTCATTGCATTTTCTATGTATAGTTAATTAAAAAGCAAGTTGTTGTTGTTGTTGTGTGCCTTCAAGTTATTTCTGACTAATGGTGACCCTAAGGCAAACCTATCAATGTGGTTTTCTTGGCAAGTTTCTTCAGAGAGGGTTTGCCATTGCACAAATTACAAAAATGAAATTGCCTACTTTGAGAGATATTTTATCATTTTATGATGTTGCTAATTCCTTTTATGAAACAAATGTTTTTTTTAAAATCAATGAATACTCCTATGTAGTAGACCCTCCATCACTCTTTACTTTGGGTCCAAACAGACAGGCCAAAATAAAGCTGTTTCAGGTCACTTTGGAGGTATGCTGTTTAAATGACACACACATCTTAAGAGGCCAGAAGCTGCACCAAAGCTGCACTCCAATCGTAGCTCCAGTGTGGCTTTGGTGCAGCTTCCGGCCTCTTAGGATGCATACGTCATTTAAACAACACACTTCCAAAGTGGCCCAAAGCAGCTTTATTTTGGCCTGTCTGTTCAGGCACTTCTTTTCATTCTGGGAAGAGGTTTCTGGGAGAAACTTAAAAAAAAAATCCTATCTAGCACCTTCCAGGTGTATTGTATGAAAAGTTCTACAATCCACAAACAACGTGATCATTGACTGCTGGCTCAGGGCGATAGGAACTGTAATTCCATACCTCAGTAGGTTTCCCGATTGGGCAAGAATAGAGTAAAAACATGCATAACTGCAACATAAACATGTAGATGTCCTAAACACAAGACAAATAAAAAGACTCCCGCATTGCTTGGAGCCAAAGGAGTTCTCATTCCCCAAAGTAATTGCCATTACCCACTTGTCTTTTCACAGCTCATGCTGAACGAGGTACTGCCCTTTCCCAAAAGACTGTTTTGAGCACACTTGATTGTAGTTATCCCGAGGACAAGATTTCCAATTCATGTGCCAAGATGGCTGAGGGATAAAAATAAATGAAAGGTGAAAAATGAGATGTGAGGGAAAGGATGATAACTAGATGCCTTATCACAATATAATACTCTTCAGTGGGAGGATAGGAAGCTCCCTTACAGCATATCAAACCAAGGAGATTATTGCATGGTTCTTAAATAGTGGGACAGAAGCGGGATCAAAACTGTAATCACGTGAACTTATCGCACAACCTCGTGGCTGGGCTGTAAGTATCCTGTAGTCAATCTGCCATTGCTTTCAATGAATGGGAAAATCCCATGAATAGCTGTTAATCGCACCATTTACCCCTTATTGAAGTATGTGCCATAGGCCATTCAGGGGTAGTTCAGAGAGAAGGGGCTTTAAACCAGTTTCACTGCACACACATACACCATTTCCAATGAAAACAAGCACAGAGGATTAATCAGTTCTCTCCCTGCCAAACCGGGACAGTTGGAAGGCAAGCTTCCTGATTCACAAAACCACCACTGTACTACACAAACTTCATTTTGAAGACTGGAAATTATTTAACACTCTACAGACAGACTGTCATGTACCTTCCAGTGCAAGGGGATAGTCAAGAGACATTATGACAAGGCAAGTTTCTGGAAAGGCTTGTCCTGGGTTTGCCCTAGACCAGTAATTCATCCTGTTAATTTTTTTTAAATGATTTGTTAAAAGGCTATGTTGAAATAAAACTGTGGTAGAGAACATGGGCAAATGCCTCAAAACGGGTCCTTACAAGAACCTTTACAGGTTGGTGCAGCTGAAAAAGTGCAGCAACTTCCCCAGGGTCTCCAGATTCATTGATCTATCTAGCCTAGAAGTGTCAACTCTCATGGACAGGAGCTTTCCTGGGCTTTCAGAAGAGCTTTTTCTTCAACCTACCTATTTGGTGGTCTCCATCCAAATACTAAACAGGACTGATGCTGCTTAGTTTCTGAAATCAGACAAATGTGTTCAAAATGGTATTGCTATCTGAAAAGAACTAATACAAGGTCCTCAGATAATTTGGCCTACAATCTCCAAGTATTCAAGGATATAGTGGTGTTAGTCTGTAGAATCAGTATGTAGAGAGATCTTGTAGAACCTTTGAGACTAACTGAAAGAAAGAAATTGGCAGCATGAGCTTTTGTTGACTTCCGTCTACTTCCTCAGATGCATTTGCTGGAGTGGAAGCCAGGCACAGACATGTATGTGTCATTGGTATGTGAGGATGCCAATTCAAATCTCCAAGTATGTTTGTTCCACCTAGTATACAGTCATCACTACAAGGATACACCCTCCAGTTATCACACTTAATTCATAATTTGGTGTTCTCCCTAATGAGGCATGAGAAGGCAACTGTCACAAAGTATCATCTGCACTACTTCCAGTCTGGAAAGAACCTGTCTTTGCTTGTTTGGGAGGATGGTTCACCCAGATGACACAATATGGATGGTGTTCATGGGGAAATTTGAATGTCTGTTCCAGAACAGAAAGAGCTTGGTTGTGCTAATAGCCACTGGCTTAGAAGGCCTTAGAGAGGGATAAACAAATTAACAGAGGACAGCTTTTTCCAGGGTTATTTCACTGTGCTCAGTGAAAATGTTAGTTTGATGCAATTTCATGATTTGAAAAAAAAAGTTTCATGCTTCAGGTTATGAAAAGGGAGGCTTGGAAATAAAACAGCTAGCACAACAATGCACTTACATAAATCAATGGCATGGCCACATCTGGCATATAGTGTGCCTTTCTGGCAACTTCAAAGAACATCAGAGAACTGCAGAAAGAGGCAACCTAACTAATTCAGGGGTTGGAAACTCTTCTTTACAATGAAGGACTGATATTTTTCTGGCTATTTAGGCTGGGGAGAGATGAAGAGGACCAGAGAAAGATATGATCAGAAGTGATTCAAGACAGACCAACCACCACATGATTCATTTATGAAATGAACTGCTACAAGATATACTTGGGCATGGGCATTGATGGAATTAAAATGAAATAAATTTGTTTTAACAGAAATATAAAACAGGGTGGATATTATGAATATCCAACAGCAGAACAACTGATGATCAAGTGTCCCAGGAAGCTGAAATGTTGCACCAAAATGTGGAAATGATAATGGCCTATCCAAGAACATGTGAAAGGACCACAAATTGAAAACTCCTGATCTAAACACAAGTAGCTTGGAAGGTGAGTATAGTGGTGGATTATCATCTTTGTGACCTTCCTGTTCTCTTCCTGTAAACATGGGGAGAGGGATATCCACTAAAGGTGACTGGACAGTACTCTTGTACCCTATACCAATCCAGTTAGTACATCTTGTACCCTATACCAATCCAATTAGTACATCAGACTTTTCTAAATGAATCTGCTTGGCTGTTGTAAACAAGATGCTCAGCAAGTTGTTATTGGCATGGGTTGCACAGGGCGGAGCAACCACCTGCCCTGCAACCCTAGTACATGGTGGCGGCGTAATCATGGCATATGTTTGCAATATGAAATCTAATGCTTCTTCTTTGCCTGAATCCAGCTTGGACAACTGCTATTTCTTGCTCCATATATTATAAATTTTTGTTGTTTAATTTTGAGCATCACTATGCTTGCATGGAAAATTGATGCAATGGTCATGTGGTTACTACAATCCTTTGTGTGCCCTTGGGATTTGGAATATATGTTGTTTCCAATCTTTGGGCCATTTTTTTATTTCCCATATTTCTTGATAGATTTTAGTTAGAACTAGAACAGATTATGTCTCTGCAGCTTGAAGCAGGTGTATTGGTATAATGTATTTCTCCCAAGTGCTTTGAACACAGGTCCTACTTCTTTTTCTAAAAATTTCAAATGGTTGTTCCTGAATGAACAGGAACAGTCTTCTCTTTGACATGCTAGTGTTCTATATAGTGCTCAGCACTATAAAGCGGTATAGAAATGTAAGTGCTATTGCTATATGCAGAAAACATTTAACCTCATGCAGAGTGAAATGGTGCAGGTTACGAAAAAGTTTGCCACAACAGTGAGAACTCTACTCAGAGGTCTAGCATTTTAAGACTGCAATCCTATATTCACTTATCTGGAAACAGGGATGTATAACAACACCATTTTAGTTCATTTTTAATAAAAAAAATAGTTTACTGAAATGTGCAAATGTCCTTACACGTAGAATGGAAGAATTAAAAATCTGAATATGGGAGAAATGAAAACTAGCAGATTCATTCATCTAGATCCAGGGCTTTGAATCGTGATGTGCTCAGCATAGTTGTGCTGAGTTATTGTTGCCACTTATTTTATTCTGAGACTTTCCTCATCTTTAATAAATATTTAGCAGATAGGTAAAATATTTCCTCTCCATGTTGAAAATGGCTATTTTCAATCAATTCTTCTGGTTCAAATTTTGTTTCAATTTCATTTTGAAATATTTTAGCAATGTTCATGAATGTCTGCATATTCAGGGATGAAACAACATGAAGGTGTTTTTGTTTTAACTGTATGCAAAATAAAGTGAACCTCATATATCAAATAATCCCTCCAGAGCAGAGATGAATAGGATTTCACCGTAAAAACAGGCAGTACACAGCAACCTATTTCCCATGTTATTGTTTTTTTAAAAAACCCCCACTCCATCCGAACATAACATCTGATCATTACAAGGCTGGTAGACAAATATTCCCAAGATTATTACCAAGGGTTTTGCAAATATTAATTCCTATCCTGATCTTGGTAATTATTCTCAATAATTATTTAGCAACTCTGTTATTTGCTTTCCCTATGCAAGGAAAATGTCCTGCTTTGTCTTATGAATGTCTGGGGACAGGTTTGAAAGAATGTCAGCATTTGCATAAGCAAACATCCATAGAACCACAGGCAAAGCTGCTTCATTCTTCTCTTTCTGCAAAGCACTAGCATCATATCAAATACCGGAGTATATCACACGGAGCTTTTTGGTGGTGTTGTGGCTCAGTTCCAGCTCACTTCCAAAGTGATTGCACTTCCAACAATGCGGTTTCATGTCATAAACTGACTGTTTTATCAGACGCCATTGATTTCTATGGGAGCCCCTTGCGAATTGCTTCAGCAGTGTTTCTGAAGTCACCACTCATTTTGGTAAAAACAGGGAAAAAGTGACTTCAGAGAATTCGCTTCCAGGCTGCCTTCGATTGCACTGCGATTTGGTCTGACGTGGAAAAGCACTCCGATGCCACCCCGCTTGGCCCCTGCGTCCTGCTCCGTCATCCCCCTCCTCCTCCTTCATGCCATCTCCTCCTCTCTGCCAACCAGCCAATCCCATCATCCCCTGCGTCCCCTGCATCTTCCTACGATCTGCTCCCCTCCTTCAGCCTGCCACCAATCCCATCATCCTTTGCCTTCTCCAGACCGATCTGTCCCCTCTTCAGCCCCCACCAATCCACATCCCCTGCCTTCTCCTAGACCCTGATCTGCTCCCCTCCTCAGCCTCCACCAATCCCATCATCCCCTGCTTTCTCCTAGACCCTGATGCTCCCTCCTTCAGCCGCCCCCAAGCCCATCTCATCTGCCTTCCCTCTCCCGAATCCTGGCCACCAGGACCCCCAGCGACCTATTCCCATCCATCATCCCCTGACTGCTCCTGCATCCCAATCCTGGCCCCAGGGACCCCCAGCGAGCTAACTGATCATCCCCTGACTGCTCCTGCATCCCGATCCTGGCCCCAGGGACCCCCGCAACCTATCCCATCATCCCCTGCCTTCTCCTAGACCCCGATGAAGGATGACAGCTAAGGAGGGGGCAGGGAAGGAGGACAGCGTCCAGAGCCCCACTAAGCATGTGCAAGGGTGCTGATTCGAATCATTGAGCCCTCAAAGTATGCTCTGGTGTGGTAATACAATGTGCACTCACTCCCTTTTGCTTGAGTCCGCATCACGTGACTTGCTTGGAATCAAACTGACTTCGCTTCCCCTTCACTTCGGAAGGACAACAGAAAGGCAACCAGGTGTGGAAAAACATGACGTTTTAACCTCAATCTGCATTGCTAGAGAGGAGTGACTCTGTATCTGGTGTGGAAAAACATCACTTTTTGTATTGCTAGAACAGGAGTGACTGTGGATCTGAGCTGCAACCCTCCCCCCCCCCATGTGTGATAAGGTCCACCATCAGCTGGCTCACACCACCAATAAAATAGCTGAGGGAGCTATAAAGCTTTCCCTTCTCACAAAGGAGTGGGAGATGATCACATAGCAGCACCCTGAAAAGTGTTATATCATATATTCTGGTGAAAATCAGGTAATTTGCAGGGGCAACCCCACCACTAGGAAGAGTGAGGCAATCATCTGAGGTAGCAGATTCATACTACACAGTGGCAGCAGAATGATTCCACTTTAAGTACCATGGCACGCATATCCCCCCCACCAACATTTCACATGGCAAATCAAGACACATGTGGTCAAGAAACATCACCCTGAGACCAACATGGCACAGATTATTGATGAAGAAGAGCACACTGAATAGGAGTGGCTGCAGCAGCTTGCTTTTGCCTGGGCCTATTGGAATTTGGGAAGTGCAAGATTCAGCCCTTTTCCCCTCCCTTCCCTGCTGAGGTAATGGAGAGTAAATTTGCACTTTGAACTCAGTGTGCAAGAGTGGGTTCTTACCACTTGGCATCTCACTGTTCTGAAAATGTGTGTCTTTTTGTTCATGTCTCCTGAGATCTGTCCATCTTGCCAGTGGTGGTCAAAATACACATAATCATAGAAGCACTTGCCATCATTTTGGAGAAATCCTGGAAGACAAGTGAGGTGCCAGAGGACTGGAAAGGAGCACATCTTGTCCCTTTCTTTTAAAAAGGACAAAAAAGAAGACCGAGGCAACTACACTGAGGTCACCCAATGTCAGGAAAAATATTAGAACAGATTATACAGGAGTCTGTTTGCAAGTACTTGACAATGCAATGATCAGTGGGAGAAAGCATGAGTTTGTCAAGAACAAATTCTGCTAAGTTAATCTTATTTTTTTTTTTAAAGAAGTGGGTCACCCATTTAGCAGATTGTGGGAATGCTGTGGATGTCATTTAGCTGAATTTCAACAAAGCATTTGCATCGTTCTGTATCAGTTCTTCTGTCACATCTATTCCATTGTACTAGACACTGAAAGCTTCAGCTGTACAGATGTCATAAACCACAACACCCATTATCCCTTATCATAGGCCATTGTGACTGGGGATTCTGGGAGTCAAAGTCCAAAACATCGGGAAGATCAATGCTTCCCCACCCTATCAGTAAACATTCACTGCATAATTCAACAGCTTTTTTTTTTTTAACAAAGGACTCCTGCAAACACGGAAGGGCCCAGCTCAGATTCATTTGTACATATTCGGAAACACCTATCCCGAGGCAACTGGTTTTGCTTTATTCAGCCTGTTTAATGTGTCTGCCAAATCCTCAGTAAATACAGGTATACCTCAGTTAACACAGTAGCTTTGTTCCTGGGCATTATTTCTTTAACAGAAAATTTGGAACCTGCAGCAGAAAGAACATGGAAAGAAAAGGGATAGGTTCCCATGCCACACACATGGATGAGGTTGGATGAGTAGATGTGAAAAGATGTTGCAAAAAGGAGCTTCTTTTGACAGATGATTTTAAAACTCACTTTCATAAATATATTTATTAATATATTTCTTTTTTTATGCTGCCTTTCTCCCAAAAAGGGACCCAAGGCGGCTGACGAGATAAAAACACTTAAAAACAATTAAAATAATCCAGTTAAAACATTATAAAAATAAGATTTAAAACAAGTAAATGTTAAAACACATAATCTGACAGGCCACTGATGCATGAGACTTCCCAGTTCCCATGTCATAGAATCATAGAATCATAGAACTGGAAGAGACCGCAAGGGCCATCTAGTCCAACCCCCTGCCATGCAGGAAATCCAAATCAAATCCTCCCCGACAGATGGCCATCCAGCCTCTGTTTAAAGACCTCCAAGGAAGGAGATTCCACTACACTCCAAGGGAGTGTGTTCCACTGTCGAACAGCCCTTAATGTCAGGAAGTTCTTCCTAATGTTGAGGTGGAATCTCTTTTCTTGTAGCTTGCATCCATTGCTCCGGGTCCTAGTCTCTGGAGCAAGTGAAAACAAGTCAGCTCCCTCCTCCGTATGGTATCCCTTCAAGTATTTAAACAGGGCTATCATATCACCTCTTAACCTTCTCTTCTCCAGGCTAAACATCCCCAGCTCCTTAAGTCGTTCCTTATAGGACATGGTTTCTAGACCTTTCACCATTTTACTTGCCCTCCTTTGGACACGTTCCAGTTTTTCAACATCCTTTTTGAATTGTGGCGCCCAGAACTGGACACAATATTACAGGTGGGGCCTGACCAAAGCAGAATAGAGTGACACTATTACTTCCCTTGATCTAGATACGATACTTTTACTGATGCAGCCTGATGTCAACTTATCTATCCCTGTAGATGGTAACTTATGAACTTATGCTCAGTGCAAACAGGGAGGAAACCAGCAGAAAAACATTTCTACAAGAACAAGAGCAAGCAAGCAAGACCGTATGGATCTACTTAATGTAGGAGTGCCCTAGGAAATCTACCTTATCTGACTAGTCATAGCCAGTGGACTTTGATCTCAGCAAAGGCATGGAGGGAGGTCACGAAACACCTATTGGTAAAACAGTGATACTGGGTGTTTTCAAAGAGAGTGAAGCCTCAATTTTCTCATACAAGCCAAATAAATGATTTTTACCTGGAAAAAAATATTACACAAAACTGTCAGCCCTAATCTGTTGTTCTTTTTCCACTCACTGGTTACAATGGTTAACTTGGAAGGAGAGTTCAACCGTGAGATAACCTTGAAACCGGGAAAAAATGTAGGACAAAAATTTCAAATGTAGGACACACAAACATGTGTCCTACATTTGAAATTTTTGTCCTACATTTTTCCCTCGCCGCTTGGGCTCCGCCCCTGCCGCGATCGCAGCGAGGCCCAGGGCCCAGGCGGGGAGGGAAAGCCTCCCTGAGAGAAGGATTACCTCCCCGCCTGGGCCCCCGGCCTCGCCGCGATCGCGGCGGGGAAGAGGCCCAAGCGGCGACTGAAAGCCTCCCTCAGCTTGCCACATCCTGCCCGGGGGCGGGGGCAAACCGGGGCGGGACCGTGCGGACCCGCCCCAAACCGGGACAGTCCCGCCCTCAGGCGGGATATGGCAAGCCTACCGAAGGCACACAATGACACAAGAACAGATTAAAGTTCCCCTGGCAAGATGTGCAGTAAACAAAGTGTATAAATTCAAAGAAAAGAGAGACAAACTTCCAGATCAAAAGCTGTTGTCTCCAAACAGATTTTAGCTCATCTTTCCACAAGATCAAAACCTCTCAAATACTCCTAACTAATGACAAGACCTGCTCATTCCACAAAGTAGTCTAGTATCACCGTTTTATGAACTATTTATTTTGCTTATTCTACACCTTTCTTGTTATGTGGCTAAGAGCCTCTTTTAAAGGCACAGTGAAAATTAAAAGAAATGTGACAGGTATCCAAAATAAGAAATTGCCAGTGTTTGATAAGGAAATACATACAAGCATTATGAAAAGAAAAAACAAACCTTGGCTTATTCCCGCAAAACATTTATATAAATATATGTTTTCAGCTGAGAATCAGGCATGGCTTAGTGGTTTGAACGTTTGCCTAGAGACCAGGGTTCAGTTCCCTGCTTGACCATGAAACCCACTGGGTGACCTTGGGCAAGTCACATGCTCTCAGCTGCAGGAGAAGGCAATGGCAAACCTCTGAATGAATCTTGCCAAGAAAACCTCATGATAGGTTTGCCTTAAGTTTGTCATAAGTTAGAAATGACCTGAAAGCACACAAGAAAAACAACAGCAACAACACTGGTAAAACGAAAGTGTAGGGACGAACCAGATCTCTAGCAGAGAGGAAGTTCCTCACTGAGAAAGCCCTGCCAAGTATAGTTGCCCTATAAATGACATTACTCCTCCAGGGTACCTTTGAATTGAGCTTCTCACATACCAATGGCATATATAGGAATGTCTGTATTTCAGTATTACTATTAGTATTTTAGTATTTTATTGTTTACATTTTGTATTTGTATTGTATTATTTTATTGACAGCTGGGGATGTTTAGCCTGGAGAAGAGAAGGTTAAGAGGTGATATGACAGCCCTGTTTAAATACTTGAAGGGATCTCATATTGAGGAGGGAGCAAGCTTGTTTTCTGCTGCTCCAGAGACTAGGACCCGAAGCAATGGATGCAAGGTACAGGAAAAGAGATTCCACCTCAACATTAGGAGGAACTTCCTGACAGTAAGGGCTGTTTGACAGTGTAACACACTCCCTTGGAATGTAGTGGAATCTCCTACTTTATTGGTCTTTAAGCAGAGGCTGGATGGCCATCTGTCGGGGATGCTTTGATTTGGATTTCCTGCATGGCAGAATGGGGTTGGACTGGATGGCCCTTGCAGTCTCTTCCAACTCTATGATTCTATGATGTAATCCTGCCTTGATCCATGGGAGAGGCGGGAATTATTTATTATTATTATTATTATTATTATTATTATTATTATTATTATTATAATACTGTATAGGCATATATGGGCATATATCTATATATATATGCCTACATATTTTGATTTTGAATTGACCTTCTCACATACCAATGACATATATAGACACACACACACACACATAAACACTTTGTATTGACATCCTCACATCCCAATGGCACATATAGGTCCTTCCCTGGCTTCCCCTCCACCAAATGCATCTGAGGAAGTAGGCTTTAGTCTAGGGCTCCTGCTGCCTTTGAGTGATGCCCAATGGCCCCCAGGACATGATCTCCATGGAGGGGCAGCCTTTCCAGCAAGGGAAGCAAGCAGATCTCCTTCTCAAACCAGGACAGAGGCGTGGGAAGTGAGCCCACGCGTGTTTTGTTTGTCTTGCCCCCTCCTTTGCCTTGCTTGGGTGGATGACCCATCAGGAGCCCCATCTGGACTCTCTCCCAGTTCCGCTCTTACCCCGGTTCGAACGCGCGTCTGCCTCCCTCTGCTGCGCCTTGCCCTGCTCCTTCCCCAAAGGCCGGAGAGTGATGCCTAAGCCTAGTCCTTCCCTGCCTGGCCCTTGTCTTCTTGCCAGCCCCAGCCCCGCCTGCCTCCCGCCCCTCCCAGGGAGGCTCCGACCATCATGGGTCAGGTGTGTCAACGTTTCTGAATGTGTCTCAAAGTCAGGCATCGTTATATATATATACAGATAGGAGATCAGTGAAAATATTGCCCCCCAAAATGCCCTCCATTCTGAACAGGACTAAGAAGCAGGGATTTCTATTCTCAAGGACATGGCCTCCATGTCAGCCTCCTTTTCCAGGAGGCATTTCAAAACTGTCCTCCATTCAGAGCAAGACTAAGAAGCAGGGATGTATATTTTCTAGGACATGTCCTCCATTTCAGTCTCCTTCTCCAGGAGGGATTTCAAAATGTCCTCCATTCAGAGCAGGTCTAAGAAGCAGGGATATCTATTTTCTAGGACATGTCCTCCATTTCAGCCTCCTTCTCCAGGAGGGATTTCAAAATGTCCTCCATTCAGAGCAAGACTAAGAAGCAGGGATGTATATTTTCAAGGACATGGCCTCCATTTCAGCCTTCTATTCCAGGAGGGATTTCAAAATGTCCTCCATTTTGAAGTAGGGGTGTATATTTTCTAGGACATGTCCTCCATTTTGGGCATCTATTCCATGAAGGATTTCCAAAACGTCCTCCATTCTGAAAAGGACTAAGAAGCCTGGATGTTTATTTCCAAGGACATGTCCTCTATTTCAGACTTCAAAATGTCCTTTTAGGGAGCATGTTTTGTAGGAGTCATATGTGTCAGGTTTGTAAACGTTTGTCAATTTGTCTAAGTCTGTAATTGTTATACGTATATATTTTTATTGATCTTATATCTGTATATGTATATATACGTATATAATAATAATAATAATAATAATAATAATAATTTTATTTATATACCGCTATTCCAAATTCGATCACAGCAGTGTACAACAAAAGTGATACAATATAACATTTAACAAACAAGTATCACCAACAACATGTTAAAAACATCCCAATACAATTTAAAAACTACAAAACTTACAACCTTAAAACACAAACACGAAAACTAGCTGGATAAACAGTTGTATATCAGGAGGGAGAACCACATAACATCAGGACATATGGGGGAAAGCTTGTCAGAAGAGAAAAGTCTTTAGTTTCTTCCTAGAAAGATCAAGAGAGGTGATGGAGCGGAGCTCGTCGGGAAGGGAGTTCCAGGTCTGCAGGGCCAAGAAGGAGAATGCCCTTTGCGAAGACGAGATATATTTTGCCTTAGGAACCCTCAACAGATGCTTCCCGGCTGATCTGAGAGTGCGGGGCGGATTGTATGGGGAGAGGCGGTCCTCCAAGTACCCTGGGCCCAAGCCATTTAGGGCTTTATAAGCAATAACCAACACCTTGTATTGTGCCTGGAAGCGAATGGGCAGCCAGTGTAGATCTTGTAAAATAGGTGTTATGAGGCTAGTTTTGGAACATCCAGTAACCAACCTTGCTGCCATATTCTGTACTAGCTGAAGCTTCCGGGTATGGTACAAGGGTTGCCCCATGTAGAGCGCATTACAGAAATCCAACCGAGAGGTTACCAGAGCATGTACCACCGTTTCAAGGTCCCCCCCGGCCCAGATAGGGTCGCAGCTGTCGTATCAGCCGAAGCTGATAGCAGGTGCTCCTGACCGTCACATCCATCTGAGATGTCAGGTGTAGCGACGAATCCAGAAGCACCCCCAGACTGCGAACTGAGTTCGTCAGGGGGAGCGTGACACCATTCAGGACAGGTGGACAAATTTCACTACCCAGACCCGGGGAGCCTATCACGAGTACTTCCGTTTTCTCTGGATTCAAACTGAGTCTGTTTTCCCTCATCCAGCCCATTACCGACTCCAAGCAAGCATTTAGAGGAGAGATGCCATCCCTAGTCACTGCATCAGTCGGAGGCACAGAGAAACATATTTGGGTGTCATCAGCGTACTGATAACACAGCGCCCCATGTCTCCAGATTATCTCTCCCAGCAGTTTCATGTAAATGTTGAATAGCATAGGGGACAAAATTGCTCCTTGAGGGACGCCAGATGTAAGCGCCCTCTTATCGGAACAACAGTCCCCCAGCTGCACCATCAATAAAAAAAATTTTTTTTTAAAAAAAAGCCCTCCATTCTAAGCAGGACTAAGTAGCAGGGGTGTATATTTCCATGGAAATGTCCTCCATTTCAGCCTCCTTGTCCAGGAGGGATTTCAAAATGTCCTCTATTCTGAGCAGGACTAAAACATTTATCACACGGGAGGGATCTCATGAGAAAACAGGATTTAAAGTGAAAAAAAAAAACCCCTGCAAAAGCGCGACTGATTTTCAGACGGTGTCGCTGTTAAGGTGCATTAACACAACGTTAACCCGGCTAGAAAGTGGACAAAACACGATTCTTTTTAATTCCGGAAAATCCTGAAAGTAAGAAGAATACATGTTGTCAACTTTCTAGCAGGTTTAATGTTGTGTTAACCCTGATCTGTGTCTCCTTAGTTTTTTTTTGTCCAGGTTTTAAATCCCATTTTAAATCCCATTCCTGCACAGGATGCCTCCCATGTGATAAACTCCTAAGAAGAAGGGATTTATATTTTAATTGGTGTTTTTTAGCTTCTATTTTGGAATGTCCTCCATTTTTTTCTCTTGAACACCCTACATTTTGCAGTGCCTCGTTCTCATTTGTGTTTAGGGCATCTGGTCACCCTACAAAGTGGGCATGTTTTTAGTTAGTTGAAACATGCTAGAAAACAGTTTAAACGCTGGAACGTATTTAAAACGTGTTTTTAATTAAAAGAAAATAATCAGAAAACATCACGCCATATGTCAAGAAAACCCCATGATAGGATCGCCATAAGCTGGAAACCATTTGAAGGCATACGACAACAACAAATTTCACTTTAGATGGCCTAAATGCCCCATCGAATCCTGGAAGCCAAGCATGGTCAGCAGTGGTTAATATTTGAATGGGAGACTGCCAATAGTGAACTGGTGCTGTAGGTGAGATTTCAGAGGAGGAAACTGGCAGAATCACCTCTGAGTAATTTCTTGCTGAAGAAAACACTGAAATCTAGGGGATCACCATAAGTCAACCGACAACTTGGAAGCACCTACACACACATGATGGAAGTTTATCACACAAAGGAGGTCAGGAGTTTATCTCATGAATATCCCGGGAAAATCATGTAATTACGTGTAATGATTTCACACGACATCGCACAAAACCCGCCATTAAAGTGCTCACAAAGAAACATTAATGCACATCTTTTACATCTGGGATTTCAGCGACAATGCATTTCCAATATCGCTTTGTTTGTGAAATTGCATGCGACAATCATTTGTGCAATTACTTGCCATTTTTGCTTCATTTGCAGGGTGCTTTAATGTCTCTTTAATGTCAAAATCAGCCCCAGTGTGATAAAAAAAGAACACAAGTGCAGAAGTGCACAAGCTTTTGAGTTCTCCAGAGCTCTTCATCCGGCTAAATGGCACCTTCCTCTTATTGTGGCTTGTGATATGCAGTTTGAGTCCATCCCATGATGGAGATTGCAGATAGAGTGAATCACTGCAAGGTACGTAGGTGTAAAGTTATACCTGTTGGAATAGATCTAGGACAAGGGAGCAATGGCAGGTTGCTGTTTCTGAAAACAAAGCATGATCTGCTACTCAGATCTGTCCCTTGCCTTGGGTGAAACACACACATGACTGAGTTAGTACAGAGCTGACTCAGGTAATTCATTTCATTTTCAGTTTCTCTCATGGGACTGAGCCAAATTGCAGACCACATGGGCCACAGCATGTAGCCTAAATGTTAGACTGTAATTTCCCCACTGTTGTTGTTTTTGTTGTGGTGTACCTTCATGTTTTTTCTGACTCATAGCAACCCTAAAGCAAACCCATCCCAGAGTTTTCCTGGCAAGGTTTGTTTGGGGTGGGGGTAGGGTGGGGCTTACCTTTGTCACTGAGGTTGAGACAGTGTGATTTGCCCACAGTCATCCAGTGGGTTTTCATGGCTGAGTGGAGATTTGAACACTGAAGTCCTAGTGAAATACTCAAAGCATGCTGCCACACTATATGCCACTATATGACACACTATATACCACAATATAGTGGCATACCACAATATGCCACTATATAGGGCAGTGGTCCTCAAACGGTGCCTTTAAGAAATTTTGGACTTCAGCTCCCAGAAGCCTCAGCCACGTTGGTCAATTGTCTGGGATTCTGGGAACCCAAATCCAAAATCTGTTAAAGAGCACAGTGTGGAGACCACCGATATAGTGTGTTGGGGGGATGATATCATGAGTGACCACACCAGGTTACACCAACCCTAAGGAGAAACTGGGACATTTTTAAACCAGCTGGAAAAGTGGGATGATAAAGGCTTAATTGGGACTATCCCTGCCAAATAGCACAGTTAGAGGATATGCTTTCCTCATCCCCCTGCTTCCCCCCCTTGGGACCTGTTGTCCTGATGAAGAGCGAATTCAAAAGTATGCATACTTTTGTGACGTTTAGGCTGATTCTACTAAAAGCCAAGACTTTCCAGCATACAAGTAGATTTTTTAAAACTATAAACAACTAAAGCCAATTCAGCTCACATTGCAAAGTGACAAATGGTGAGGCAAACCCCAAAGGTCTTCAACATGCATTGAATCTATAATCGTAATAGTGCTACTAGTAATTGTTCTTGTATTGCTGCATCAGAAGAAATTGCTGTTTCCATGCATGGGAACCACTGCACAGCAAAATCTACTCCTGGTTGTTGGTAAACAAATATCTGCAAATTGCTGTACAACCAGACCTTGGAAATGTTACTTTTGGGGACTATAATTCCTGGCATTCTCCAGCTAGCATAGTTGTCTTCCTAATTCTGGGCACGACCAGGAGATGATTGCCAATACTTTTATATGAAAATAGGCAATCTCTTGATCCAGAAAGTTTCCACTTCTGTAAAGAATTGCGTAATTGGCTTCATTCCGGTCATGCGAATCCTCCTAAGTGAAAACATATAATCTAAATGAATCCAGCCAACATCACTGCCAACTTAAAACTGAGGTATTGTTTGCAACCTCTTTTTAATAGGATATGAAGTAACATAGCTGTCACTTCCTTCATTTAAATCAGGAGTGAAGATTGTGTGGCCTGCCAAATGCTGTTGGAACTGCAAGTCCCAGCCTTCCCGGCCATTGCCTATGCTGGCTGAGGCTAATGGAGTTGCAATCCAGCAACATCTAGAAGATTACATTATTTCCACACAATTTGAATTATATGAAATTTTGTCTGTAGCCACAAACCTCTTGTCCTGAATCATAATGTATTCCCAGTTTCACAAGTCTCATAGGACATGGGGACCTATATGCTTGCATCCCAAAAACAGTTAAAGTGTTGCCATCCCAGAAAATCACAAAAATGCGCATACCCAGAGCAGAACAATGTGTTAAAAGACCTTATGATTGCAAGAGAGTGGGTTGAAAGCGCATTTGTTTTTCAGACAGATGTGGCAAAATCCCATTGATGGCTTGAAAGTAAGTATTTTGCGCATGCACACAGAAGCAGTAGTTGTGTCACCAGAAGTCACCCAGAGAAATAAATAATTTTATTGACACAATTTTCTTTATAAAGCATCCCTGCCTCTCCTCAGCTAATGACTAATGGGAAAGACTTAAGGAGGAGACACATTCACACACAGAGAGCCACGGGAGGGAGAGAAGCAAGCCATTTATCTCTGTGTGTGTCTGTGTTGTGTGTGCCTGCTGTTCCTTTAAGAACAAGGCTGCCTCTCAGCACAACAAAAGAACCATGGGAACAGGGAGAATCCTGCAGATGGTTATCAGACTGCAGCAACTGCACACACAAAAAAGCGAATTCGTGAAGAAAATGGAAATGAAAACATGGTATATTCCCCAAAATGTCTATTCCCTGATTCATGTCACTTCCTCTTTGGAATCTAAGCGGTTTGCATGCAGCATCGTCTGAAAAGCAATTGCGAAATTGTGCCTAATACCCTGGATAACCCCAGGTTCTGTCCAGCTTAAACTTCCAATTTTCCCCATGTGATGAAGTCCATAGTATATATGAAGTGAATCATTGCCCTAAAGCAAAGGTGGACAAAACACAGCGCATGGGACACCTCATGGTGTATGGTTTCACAGGAATTGACTTAAAACTTTCCAACCAATCCAGTTCTAGAATGCCAGTAGCCCCTCACAATGTGTGCCCTCAAAAAGTTCTGTGTAGCTTCCTCCCAAGTAAGTGTGCATAGGACTGATTGTTGCCAGATTTTTATTATTCTTAGGACAATCATTGTTATTGCTGTGTGCCTTCAAGTCATTTCTGACTTATGGAGACTCAACCTATCATGGGCTTTCCACATAAGAATCATTCAGAAAAGGGGTGGTTGTTGCTGGCCTTTGAATCTGAGAGAGTGTTATTTGCCCAAGGTCACCCAGTAGGTTTTAGTGGAGGGTCAGGGATTCGAACCATGGACTGTCTACAGCTGAAACCACTACATTGACTCTGAAGGACAATGGGTGTCTGAGTATTTCTTAGTACTTGATCATTTAGTACACTTCTGATTGATAATTTCAACTACATAGGAGTATTGGCAGAGCAATTTGACCAGATCATTTTGGGGTGAGCTCTGCCTCCCAGTTTAGCCATCAAGCCACCTCCCTTTTCTGGGATCATTAGTGTCAATGGCAGAGGGAGAGGGTAAATCCATAGAAAAAATGCAGCCCATGCCATTTTAAAATGAATTGAGAAAAGTGGAAAACTAGACAAATGAAAGAGAGATAAACCTTGAATGTATTTGTGCATTAATATAGATTCTAATTCATGAGCTGCTCTTCTGCTCCATTTGCTGCGGTTAATTTCTAAATCAGACTGGAAGGGAAGCAAGCCACCCAGGGGACCAGTGATGTAGCAAAGTCAAGCAAGGCTCATGGAGTCAGAGAGCCAGGGCTTTTTCATTAGCAAGTGTGATGGCACAATTGCTATCCCTCGCAGGGTTACCTATGTTAGTTGCAGTCCTCACTGTAGCTAGGGATAGGTGTGCTTCCCAGCAACAATGTATTACAACAGGTGTGAGTCATGACGATATAAAGGATTTTATGATGGCTTATTCCTGAATGGGCAACTAAGACCTGTTAGTTTTATTTAAGACCTGCTCCTGGTAGGGAATAAAAACTGCTTGAAGTAGGGGTTTTTTTTTAACATGAACATCTGTCTGGATTTTCTTGGTGGTTTGTCAGTCATGCCAAGTGCATACAGTTCAAAACCTACCTCTTCACCACTGCTAGAAACCATGGGTGCATCTACACTACAGAAATAATGCAGTTTGACACCACTTTAGGTGCTTTAGCTACATCCTATGGAATCCTGGGATTTGTAGTTTTACCAGAATTCTATGGTGTGTACTCATAGATTAGATTAGAATAATAGGATTAGGAGGGAGGATCTAGGTTGAGATCTCTAATTAGTCTTTGGACTGGCAGATCTTGGACTACTCATTTTCTTCACGGGGGGTGCATCTATATTTCAGAACACTAAGGAAGGTACATGAGATGACCAAGAATGTCATGTGCTGACACCATATCTCTGTTTCTGCATGAACTGGATCCAACATTCATAGTGGCTCATAGAATTGGGCAACTTTCAGGCACAACTCAGTTAACAAAGGAAGTCCTTCTTACAGTAGACCCTTGGTATCTGCTGAGGTTTGGTTCCAGGATCTCCCATGGGTAACAAAATCCATGGATGCTCAAGTCCTATTATATGCAGTGGTCTAGTAAAATAGTGTCCCTTATATAAAATGACAAAATAAATGTTTACTCTTTGGAAATTGTAAAAAAATATTTTCAAGCTGTGGATGGTTGGATCTGTGGATGCAGAATCCACGGATATGGTGGGCTAACTGTACAATACCTTTTTATGCCTACCCAGCCCTCTTTTTCTTCTTCTCCTCTGTCTAGCTTGAGGTTTTTGGCTGCATTGGTAGGATGGTGAAAGAGTGCTGGACAAAAACAGACTTTCAGAGCTGGGCTGCAGCAGCATGTCTGCAATAAACAATAACCCTTGAATTAGTAAAGAATCTATTGTACTAGAATACTCTAGTTGTGTGTACATCCCTACAACAGACAAATTAAACTGCCACTTCCTTTAGATTCCCTTATGGAGCATGTGTGAACAGTAAAACAGAAAAGAAGGAGGAGGAGGAGACATGGATCTGTAAGTATGGTCACCAAAATGGAAATCAGAAGAAGGCTAGTGAAAGGGACAAAATTTCCCTGGTTGCATTTTGGAAGAGGTTTTCAAGTGACACCTGAAAGGTTCAAACTGTTTTTGTCTGTTTATGCAAGGCTTTCTTGACCTGATTGTTTCATCTCATGTGTACATATTGTTAGTTTTGAATAAAAAGTTTCCTGACACTTCTAGGTCTACTGCCACACTGCAGAATTAATGCAGTGTGACACTGCTTTAACTTCCATGGATCAATGCTATGGCATTCTGGGATCTGTAGTTTGTGTGGCACCAGAGTTCTCTGACAGAGAAAGCTAAATGTCTCACAAAACTACAGATCCCAGAATGCCATAGCATTGAGCCATGGAAGTTAAAGCAGTATCATGCTGCATTAATTCTGCAGTGTAGATACAGCCTAGAATTGCTTTCTTTTCTTCTTGCTCCACCTTGTGGTATGGGTACCTACTCCTAATTTTTCCATGGCATTTTTTTCTCTGGTACCAACTTTTCTGTTAAAGAAGTAATGCCCAGGAGCACACCTATCTCATTAACTGGGATTATACCTATAGTCATCTCAGTTCTAGACTGGACAATTTTATAGGTAAAATATGGTGACTCATGGCTCAGGTTATAACTAGATTCTACTTGCCACCTTACCCTAGTAATGTAAATTATTTACAAACCAGTACCTTTTAAAAAGGCGTTTATATCTATGACACTAATTAACTCATCTAAGCAAAGGTTATATGTATTGGACAAGGCAAATGAGCCCTAGCTCCCCTCTGTGTTTAAACTGTTAACACAGAAAGGCAGGACATGGTTTCAAAGTCTATTACTGTACTGCTGTCACTCAAGATTTCTGAACAGGCAGAACAATTTACATTTCGTTCTTCACCGTACATTCAAATGTTGTAAGTAGAACAATATGTGCAAAAACTCATCTTTGTTCTCAGGTAACTCATTTTACATAAGCCTGGTCAAAACATATGCTTTATTCTGAACTTTATCTTGGACAATTGAGTCATACATTAACCCAGCAGTGTAGGAACCGGTCCCAACATAATTGAACCCCACAGCATGTCGGTAACACTTGTAGTGCCTCCCAGAATATTAGACCACATAGACTGCAGGAACCACATCAACAGGGCCAGCTGAAGATGTTTTGCTGACTGTGGTCATGAAAAAGGTCTTATCTCCTTCTGTTGGACAAGTACACCACACAATTATAACACTATGATTCCACTTCCACGGCATTCTGTGGAATTCTGGGGTTTGTAGTTTGGGGAAGCAGTAGAACTCCATAGATGAGAATGGTAAACTACAAATCCTAGGATTCTATAGAATGCTGCCATGGCATTTAAAGTGATATCATAGCAGTATAACTATATACAGTGAGACCTTCACATTCACTGGGGTTAGGGGCACAGGCCCCCCATGAAAGTGGGAAAACCACAAATTAAATAAAAAGTCACTATTTTTTTTAACCAGAGAGAACACCTCTTTGGGAATTGCTAGGTCCTCCATTGTAAGGTCTGGTAGATATTGGCCATCAAATACTCAATTATTGTAATTACAAAGACAATAAAAGAGAAGAATAGCACTATGTAATAGTAAACATCAACTGGAATGCTTGCAAATAAGTTCAGGAATTTGGATACATATGTATCTAGAGCATGTGTGAGTTAACAATAACTCTCAGTGCTTTTACAATTTGGCTGGTATGATGCCTGCAGAAAATTGTTTTATAGGGTTATATGTATCTTAGTCATAACACACATTACAGAGTTCTGCAACATCCTGCATACACTCATGAGAAATCTGCATAAAACAAACATCCTTATAATTTAGATGGCTCACAGTAATTGAATCCCGAGTTCATGTTTTCCCATATAGCAGTGCTAATCAGGTGATGGTCCCTGGACCAGTGCTGATCCTTGAGCCATTGGCTGCCAGTCTGTGGAGTTTCTAGAACAGAAAGAAACAGTGGCAGCCTGTGGGTAACTGGAGCTGGTCCCTGGCACACTGAGGGGATAAAAACCCTATTGGTCCCCAACATTAGGTAACTTAAGATGTGTTGCTTTACAGCAAGGATGGGCAAAATGCCAGACATGACTCACTAGGCCATATCTCCATCAGTGAACCCATCCTATTCCCCAGATCACACTTTTTTGGGTTCTTGTGGAAGCTTCCAAAAGCAGCAAATTCCCCTGTTGAAAAGTGTTAGGTATTGCTTTAGATTTAGATTTAGAACAGTATCGCTTTAGATTTGTTATATAAGTAAGTCAAGCCATGTGCTCTAAAAGAAAGCAAAAATCTAAGGCACGCTTGCAAATGTGACCTAGCGGCAAACTTCTCCCTTGCCTTATCTTCTAATTTTCAAATTCTGCTCCGATCACTGGAAAGAAAGGAAGAGTATGAAGCAAGAATGGAAAGAATATTCACAATTATTCATTTACAGGTTGAAAAAAATTGGGAAATGGTGTTGAAAAGAATAATACAGTGGTAATACTTTGTGCAGTTGTCTCCTGTTATTTGAACATCCTGAAATGTTGTGGAAGAATTACTGTGCAGAGAAAAAGACATAGATGTGTAAGTGGGGAACATGTTTTCGGCACAGAAAACACTTTTCCAAGTACAGAAAATACGTTTTTCTCCACTCAGTAATTCTGCAACATTTTGAAACATATGAGGAGAATACTGTACTTCAGCTCAATACTTGTTTCTCCTTCTGGAAGAAGATAACTACAGCAATTATTACTCCTTCCTTACACATGAGGATGAAATAGTCAAGGATTTACATCCCTTGAGTGAAGTGCTCGCTGACCACCTCTGTTACAACAGGGAGTCTGTTGTATTCAGAATTTTAGCCATTCCATTTTTCCCCTTCCCCACCCTCAAGTACAGCTTTTAAAAGAGTATTTCTGCCTACCTCAGGGTTTTCCTTTGACTGGTGCTCATGGTGCTCATTTGGCTACAAAAGGACTGGCACCCAGAAAATTAAGATAGTAATATATATGTATAATGACAGAGTGTTATTGGCCTGGGTTAGTCTTAGGATATGGCAAAGCATGCCAACTTGTATATGTACACATTGTATATTTGTCAGTTGAGATAGTCATCACATTGTAGTCTACATAAAGCCTGTAATTTCCTGTGTAAGGATTCTTCTCATTAATCAGATAATATTCCTTCTGGAATATCAAGTTTGACTGATTCATATTTCTTCCTGTTCTAATTCATCCTTTGGAATTTCTATCAGCTACCTGACATGCTGGATTGGAAGGTTATATTTTTGGTGCAATGTATCTGGCATGATGATAGGTTCATTCTTATTACCAACATTCACAGTTCTAATACAGTATAAATCCAAGTCAGAATGCCATAAAGTTGTGGTTTGAAAAAAAACACTGCTTAACCAAAATGCCAGAATTTGTCAACACACTTGAATGACAATATTTGACAAATACTTGTGCCACAACTGGTGAGCTCCTGATAAGAAAATTATTAGTATAGCTCTCTTGTACAATTGTTCTCTTTGCAGTAGCAGAAAATGGAAAATGTATGGTTGTTTTCATTAGCATTAATAACAAACAGGAAAAAGCTTTTAAAAAGATTATTCTGGCTGTATTTATTTTTGCCTTCATGAGCATAGTTGCTTAGATTTGCCATCAAAGCAATAGGTAATGGCTGCAATCAAACATCTCCTCAACAAAGAGTAAATAACCTCAGGAGAAGATATGCACCAGCACTATGCAACCCCATGCAGAATAGCAACACTGTACAAAACGTATCAGTGACTGGGTGCCATTGTGCAATGTGCCATATCCAATGAACAATGTGAAATTGCTGCATGAAATGCACAACTATAATGCTCTATGTTGCTTTGAGAAAGAAATTGGCAGCATGAGCTTTTGTGGACAATAGACTGAAGTCTACGAAACTTCGTGCTGCCAATTTCTTTCTTTCACTTAGTCTCAAGGGTGCTACAAGATCTCTCTATGTACTGCTTCTGCAGACTAATATCTTTGAGCTCTGTGCTGTATGTACAACTCTAATTCCATTGCAGTCAGCCTGTTGCACTATGGTGAATAATACCATGACTTACACATGTGTATCTCACTAACAGAATTACATGCAATAATTTATTTTTCCATTGGGTAATCGAGGCGCTTTACAGAGTGCCCAAAAAGGGCGCTCTGCCGGCGCCCATGTTTGCTGTGTGAGGGAGCCGCAGCGGACAAACCGAGCGGCTCCCCCACACAGCAAAAGAACCCGCAAAAAGCGGGTTCTTCTTGCGGCGCAGTTGTGACGCCACAAGGTGCCAATGGCGCACTTGTGGAATCATAACTGCGCTGCAACGTGCAGATGCTAAGCAACCGTCACATCAAAATGGCGGCGCCCATGTGTATAGGGCACTGCCATTTTGACGTCCCCAGTACGTACTAGGGGTGAGGCCTGATTGGAAGCTGCGTCCTCGGCCAACCCCTAGTACGTAATGGGGGCGGAGTAAAGGCCCATCTGTAATGGGCCAGAGTTATACAGATATTTTCACCTGTTACCTAAGAGACTCTGAGGTCCTTGAAAGCAGTAGGAATGGCTGAATCTCTACTTATACAAGCAACTGTGAGCTCTAGAAAACCTGCAGCCTTTAGAAACACTCAATAATCCAACACTATAGTCCAGTGGCTCTCAACCTTCCTAGTGCCGCGACTCTTTAGTACAGTTCCACATATTGTGGTGACCCCCAACAGATAGAGGAGCAGTGTCTCGGTTCCTCAATCTGTCTCGACCCACAGGTTGAGAACCGCTGCTATAGACGTATCCATACAACACATACACTTATTCTATTTTACCTAAGAAACCTGAATAGTTACCATATCCAAATCCTTGCTCACCCACAACACTTATTGCATTACCATGGGCTAATCATTATCTTTAGCCTAACTAACAATGTTATTGACAGTGTACTCAGTACATGGCTCACTGACACAATTAAACCATCTCTTGATGCTGCAGTCATCAAGTGACAAGCATGCATGTGTGATCTAGCTCAAAGAATGCTGATCACTTTTACACCATTCACAATATTTTAAATAGTCAGCCCCATTTATCCTTAGTGGAATGATACAAAACATTAAATTGGAAGATGATATTAGGTTTATAAAAATTTTGCTTTACACATGATCATGTTTACTTAGAGGTAAATTCCAATGCATTCAAAGTGACTCATATACTTTGGAAGTAATCATTCTTTAGCTTTGTCTTGTTCTCTGCTTTAACTTTCAGTCTCTTCCCTAAGGATGGATGGATGGATGGATGGATGGATGGATTTATTTATTTATTTATTTATTTATTTATTTATTTATTTCTATTTGTTTCAATTTATTTCAATTTATAGATTGCCTTTCTTATACCAAGGAACCCAAGGCAGCTTACAAAATTTAAAATAAAAGTTTAGCTAACAATATACTGTTACAGAGATAGTGGTGTAGAGGTTTAAGCATTGGACCATGCCTCTGGAGACCAGGGTTCAGATCCTGATTGGGCCATTGAAACCCACTGGGTGACCTTGGGCAAGTCATACAGTGTCAGTTTCAGAAGATGGCAATGGCAAAATCCCTCTGAAGAAATATGTCAAGAAAACCTGAGGGTTGCCATAAATCGGAAATGACTTGGAGGCACACAGTAACTACAACAAGAACAACAACATAATATTACAAGTTTAAATAAACCAATTAAACATATTTAAAAACAGCCTAGAACCGTATATCATCTTCTATGTAACATAACTTTACTTATGCTTAACTACATCCACACAGGGAAAATAATGCATGTTTGACTATTTTAATATGGTTCTCAAGGTTCTCCTTTACATACTTGAACAGAATCAGTTAAACTCTCTAATAATTGGTCATCTAGCAGAGCAAGTAATAAAACAATTTTTGGACCGCAAGCACAATTTGCATTTATCCACCTGCTAATGATGAGCATGCTATGGCATGTGACTGGGATAGTTCAAATGGTGCTTTCTCGTGCTTTTGCTCCTTCACTGGCTTGCCAAGCAGCACGACACATCACATAAAACTGAAGCTCTCAATCATGACAGTTTACATACTCTGCGTAATTCATAGTTTGTAGCCTCAGGGAGCAATCCTAAACTCTCAAGGAGAAACCCCGAGGAGACTGTAGAATATAGTCGACATACTTCTGTGTGGAGAGATAATAGAGTTGCTAGGTAAGATGAGTAACAGGGCTTCTTTCCTTTTAATGGTTGTGCAGAAGAGGGCATTTCTGCAGACGCTGCTTCTCACACAAGCTACACCTGCTGTAATGCTGTCCTCTACACAATCATTAGGGGACAGAAGCATTGTTTTTTATTTCACCTGGCAATCCTAACACAAGCGAGAGGTCTGCAGGTGGAGAGATAAATTTGTAAAAGGAGTCAGCATAGAAAAGCTTCACCACTGTGGATCTCCTTTTACTGGTGTCATGTGGGTGTAATGGGTTGGAATGGAATGTTTTGGGAGGCATACTGGGAGGGCTTTTGAGGAGTCACTTCCAGTCTCTGGAACTCCCTGCAGTGTTTGTTGTGGCTGTTGTTGTTATGTGCCTTCAAGTTGTTTCCAACTTATGGTGACCCTAAGTTTCTAACCTATGATGGCCCAATCCTATCATGAAGTTCTCTTTGCAGGATTTGTTCAGAGGAGGTTTGTCATTGCCTTCCCCTGAGGTTGAGAGAGTGTGACTTGTCCTGTATACATAGGCGCCACCATTGTTACGCAAGCTCCACACGGCATCCACATGTTGCCATGCGGCGCTTACATAACAAATGAGCCAGTGGCACACTTGTTACGCTGCCCCTGCAGCTTTAAAAGAACCCACTTTTCTTGGGTTCTTTTTCCTCTGCAGGGAAGCTGTGTGGTTTGGTGGCTGCGGCTTCCCTCTGGAAGAAGAATAGGTGCCAGCAGGCCGCCATTTTTCGGTGGTTTGTACTGCGCCAATAAGTGTTAAGGGTGTTTTTGATGCCCAATTCATTGTTAAAGGAGCACCATATAGGCATGGTATTCTTCATCCTTCAGGCTTTGTTTGGTAATGATAATAAATACTGTGTACAATAAGCCAGTAATCTTATTGGTATGGTTCTATTTGGTGGTGCTCACTTGAAACAAACAAACAAAAAACAGCTTGAAACCAGAGCTTGGAGAGGTTACTTTTGGGGGGATGTAGTTCCCCAAATTTCCCAATTTCTAGGAGTTGTCCAACCGCCCCCCACCCCAACAAACCCTTTTAGCTAACTCTGCATACACTTTTCCGCAGAAGCCAAGACAGCTGAAGGAATATTGATGGAAACACTAGTTTAACTAGTTCCTCTGGGTGGGTCAGTTAAGAGAATTCAAGGTGAGCATTTAAATTATATTGTAGTAGTCCTTTGGCAAATCATGAGACATTTTGTCATAAGTCATTGGAAGAAGCTTATAATTAATTTATTGCTTCAGTTACACACACTATTAGCTGGATCCTGGCCATCTTTTCCCACTCCAAAAAGAATTTTGTCATATTAAATAGCATATACTGGACTATCAGGTTTAGAGTTGCTATGTTTTAAAAGCAGCAATAAGGGACAGTCAGAATTCCTGCCTTTCAGAGTTGACAATAAGTGGCTATTAACAAGGTTATGTTCCATTTAAATACCAGCTAAAAGTATTGGTTTCAGTTAACATAGCCATAAAATTAACATATTATCACATATGTCAAAAAAAAAAAACACTCTACTGTTCCTTTCCTTGAGCTCTATCAGTTTGGATGCCAGTGTCCTCAGAAGTAAAAAAGAACATTCACTAGCTTTAAGTCAAAGGAAAGGAACACAAAAAATCTGAGTATCTGTCTTGGCTGTGAAATTCAGAAATGCATGCTTGCTTGCTCCAGCAAATCAGCCTCATCTTATCTTACTGCATCCACACCACAAAGAATGTGATGCTTTTGTATCTCATTCAGTCTACATAAAGGGCCCTTCAAATATTCAAAAGACCCTTCAGATTTATCCTTCAAATAGCAGATTCCTTGTAATAAGGAGCACCTGAAAATGCTAATTGAGTTGTTCTTTGCTTGCCCACTCTATAACCTTGAGGTTGAAAAGAAGTTCATCAGAGCATGCTTGTTTTCTGCTGCTCTGGAGACTGGGAGAAGGGCCTGTCTTGGATCCAGACCACCATGGAAAGTTGCTTAGTCTTCTTTCCCCCAACATTAGGGGGCTAATCTGGTTTACACCTGCACTGGCTATGTGTAAAAGAAACATTCCTCATTCAAGGAATCTCGTGAATTTTGCATTACATTTTGTCCTGAATTTGCTACTTTCCATGCATCCAAAAATATAGGCAAGCAAAAACATTCCTTCTCCAAGTACTTTCTAAAAACTCTAAGCCTTACTTCTTAAAAGGGTTTCTGCCCTCCCTGATTTGAAGGCCAGCACAACTTGTTTTAGAATCAGGTTGTTGGTTGTACAAAGTCAAACCAGCACACCTTTCTACTTAGACTTCTTTAGATATAAGCTATGGTTTTACTTGAGAAAACATTAACTATACATGAATAACAAATTCCCCAAGCCAATCATTTGGCAATGACTTCCTCAAATGGCTTCACGAATCAATGACTTCTGTGTGGAAGCAGTCATTAGATTTCCTTCTGTTCAATTCAGCCTTCTTCCCATTGGGCCAGTCTGCAGCTCACATCAATTTCGTTCTCCCTTTCCTACAGCTGCTCTTTTATAATCTAGATTCAAAAATACAAGCTGTTAAATCACCTTGCCTTTCTGAAATCGTAAAATCACAGCGAAAGCCTTGATAATTATTAAGTTTTGTCATCAACAACCAATGACTCCAGCAAACTGAAATTTGATATCAGATAGCTTTGCCCTCGGATCTGAAAGGTAGCAATCTTATATGATATATATCAAGACAGGCTGGTTAACTGTAGAGGATATGTGGGGTAATTTTTGCCCTGTGAAGGGATGCCCACTGCCCAAAACAGGAGAAGAAACTGAAGCTGGAAACAACTTTTGTTTTCTATTTCTATGTATTTTGGACTTTTATTTAGGGGGACGGAGGCTGTGGTGTGTTTGAGCTATTACAGCGGGGAAAAAATTGGTGTGATTTTCATCATACCCCACCCAATATTGTGCTTCAGAGGGTCTTGGAGGAGTCTGAGCCACCAAAACAAAACAAAACCAATCAACCCCTCCAAAAAAATCCAGTCACCTCCAAAAGCCTCAAATAGCTCATGCACTAGGGATGGAAAGAATATTCCAAATATTCCAAATATATTAAAAACAACAACATTTTTTAAAGTGCTGCGATGTCTTGAGGAGAAGAATCCTGGAATGATGAGAATGTTCACAGTTTGGGACTTTTGGTGCACAAAATCTGCATGTGGTTGTTTTGTGCAGAAAACAGCATTTTCTGCACAAGACCCAGCTTTTCCTGTTCGGAAAATAATATACCAATGCAAAAATATTAATTCCTCCACAGGAAATGCTGTAGTTTGGGATTTTGTCTATGTAAAAAAATGTACATTAGGAACTTGAATAGAAAACAGTATTTTCTGCATAGAAAACTGCTTTTTCTCTGCAGGAATTAATATATTTGCATTGAAATATTATTTTCCATGCAGAAAATACCACTTCCTACAAAAAAAAAATTGCTCCATAAAAAACAACCATGTGAAAATTTGGCTTGAAATAAATCCCAAATTGCAAATATCTTTTAGAAATGGTGTGATTTTCGAATAACTTTTCACTGCGGGAAGAAAATTACTACCTTGGGGAGGAAACTTCCTGAGCTACATCCCTACCATGCACTGCATTCACAATGCCACACTTGGAAGTGAGTCACATTGCCTCCTGTGGGACTTATTTCTAAGTAAATATGTATAGGGTTGGACTGTAAATCTAACATGCTAGGAAAATAACAGAACACACCCTGCACACATACACACTCCTCTTGTGAACATATGGCAATCTTGCACATATGGAAGAAGCGCTGCATGAAGTATATTTCAGGATAAGCAATTTCCTAGCATGCTGCAGACATATTTATGTAAAAGGGATGGCAGCTTGGCACAATTAGGAAGCAGCCATCCTGAGGGACCTGACCCAACTGTCTTTCCACAGCAGGCACAATGGCAATGGCAACATAAGGCGTACCAATGTCACGGCACAGGTGGGCCATTTCTTTTCCATGCCTCAGCACCCATTATTCAAGGGAAAGAAGACAAACGGATGTTTTGCATCTTGAGATTCAGTTTAATCACCTATCTTAGATCAGAGCCAAGTCCTCATCTCCATGGGCTCAACTTGCTGATCTTATACAGACTTTTAATAGTATGCGGTGCTGTTTTGTTGAATTTTTATATCATCTTTTAATGAATTTTAAATGGTCTGAACTCTGTAGATTAATTTTTTTAATGTGTATGTGTATAAAAAGCAAATGAACAGTTCACACACACACACACAGAGAGAGAGAGAGAGAGAGAGAGGATTAGTGTCCCTTATCCAGAATACTGAAATCTAAAATATTCAAAAATGTCCACATGGGTGGCTGAGATAATGACAACTTTGTTTTCTGATACATCAATATATACAAACTTTGTTTCATGCAGAAAAAAATTATTACAAATATTGTATAAAATTACTTTCAAGCTAGGTCCATGTGAAACTTAAATGAATTTTGTGTTTAGACTTGGGATTCAACTCCAAGACATCTCATTATGGACATACATGCAAATGCAGGTATTCCAAAATCCAAAACACCTCTGGTCCTAAACATTTCAGATAAGTAAGACCCAATGTGTATATCCAATTAAATGAGAAAAGTATACATGCACACATATATCATACAGTGTTCTCATTTATTTGTATTTACAAAAGCATGTGTCACAAACAACTTGAAAGCAAACAACAACAACAACAGTTCTAAAAAGTATGAGAGTGATACAGAAGTAAAAAGCACAGTTCAGAGCTTTCCATTCTTATTTGTACTGGGCATAAAATGTCTAGGTGGGACATTTTTCTGAACATAGGTCAAGCCTAACCATTTTTGTAATGCCCCAGATGATCCTGCTTATCTGTCGGCAAGAGACAGGCCTCACCAATAAGAACTGCTCCAGACCTTTTTTTGTACAAAATTCATAACTGCCAAACAGGTCTTGTTTAGTTAGTAATGTGACAGTGGACTGCCACCTAATGTTAGTTTGCTAAAAGTTCAGGGAAGATTGAAATGAAGGAAAGGTCTGCACAGCCATTATTATTGTTAGTGGGTTGTTTGTTGGACTTGGTTGTTATGGTTAGACTTGGCTGTCATGATGGAAAAATGACCCTTTCAGTTATTATGGAAAAACAACCATTTTGGACTCTGATTTGTTTAATTTGTTTCAAAGGATAAAGTTGAAACGTAGTCAGAAATGTTTATAAAAAATAACCAGGGATTCTGTTCTTTATTTTTATTTTTTTATTAAGCATTTATATGCACACAAGAAACAACAGCACACAAGATCAAAATATATGCATATTTATATACCAATACTGATGTTTCTCACACTTCAATCCTATACATCCACTAATATACCTTCATCTTACAATCTTCATTCCAATTCTTTCTTATAATTCACATTCTCAAACCTTCTTTTCTTCTCTTTACTTAAACATTCCCAAACCCTCTTCCTTCTTCTCATCCATCCCTTCCATTCTCATTATGCAACTATCTTCCATATAAAAACATTAATCTTACTTAGCTTTCTCTTCCTTTCTCTTCTAGTCCTTATTTTATTTACTAACTTTCGTCCTTACAGACTTAAAACCTTCTTAAAAACATTTCACCCACACTTCCCATCAGTACTGGCTCAATTTTTGTAGAGTTTTGATTTGCTGTTTAAAAAATCCCTCTAATTGTTGATATCCCAACTGCAAAACATAACCAGGGTTTCTGAACTTGAATTGATGATGCTTACTATGGGGCCTCAAATAATTTGCTGCCTGAAGCTGTACCCATCCTTCATTCTCCATAAAGAAACTAAGATTGCTGCACTGCAGAAATAATCCAATTTGAAACCACATGTTTCTATACTATGGAGCCCTGAATTTGTTGTTTATTGTGGCACCAGAGCTCTATGACGGAGAAGGTTAAATCTCTCACAGAACTACAATTCCCAGGATTCCATAGTATTGAGCGATGTCAAACTAGATTATTTCTACATGGATTATTTCTATAGAGTACAGATGCAGACTGACTGGCCTAGAATCTGAATGTTACTTGAAACTTGCTTCAGCATTGGCGACTTAATGTTCGATTATCTAGTTGTCCTTTACTCACATAATGAATATAATAATTTGGACCAACTTTCCCATTCGCACAGACCTTCCACCTTGTGTCATTCCTTGACTACAGTAACTAGAGTATTTAAAGTAGGGTAGTTTGATAGAAAGACATACCATCCTGTCCATAAGAAATGCATGAGGGCAAGTTAAGGTATCCAGGAAAGAAATGGAATTGCATGTGTTTTTCTTTCTGCAAATGTACAATAAAAATAAAAAATGAGTCTATATATTATTGTAAAAGCTCTTTTGCCTTGTTTCGAAGATTTGCAATACTAAAAGCCATTCATTGCTCTGTTAAGGAGACTTACTTTTTAACATTGTTTAGAGGATTTATAATACTGAAAGCTATTCATTGCTCGGCTAAGAAGACTTGCTTTGGAATCCATTTGGACATGCTTTGTTTAGAAGATTGTCATACTGTAAGCTAATTGTTAATCAGCTAAGAAGACTTACTATGCAGTCCTACTGGACTGACTATGAACGCAGCTGCCTGCAACTCACTGAGGTTCTATGTGGCTTTTCAAAGACTGTTGATGAATGAAAAAGATATTACACTATTTTATGTTTTATGATATTGATGTCATTTATAGCAAATGTTCATTATGTATTGATCTGTGTTTGCCATTGAATAGTAAATACCAATAATATTGTTGTTTATTTGAACAGGGTTACACCTGTTACTTTGTTCTTGCATTATCCTATTAGAGATTTTGTGGCTCTGTTGTGTTAATTCCTTGAATGTTCTTATATCAGGCTTTTAATGTATAATCATGTCAGGGAGGCTTTTATACCGGGTGGGTGTTTTAGATATGTTTTTAACTTTTGTATGTTTATGTAATTTTATACTGTTGATTTTAATTGTCTTTTAAAAAAGTGTACTGTAAAATTTTTAAATGGCTTTATTTGTGAGCTACCGCGGGTCCCTTTCTGGGAGAAAGTATTAGTAAAAATTCATTGCTCTGTTAATCAATAAATCTAAAAGCACAGATCTTCTCTAGGAGAGAAGGGCCTGGAGTACAGGAGGAGAAAAATTCCTATCTAATGAATCTGACCTCTATGGAAACAAGCAAAATGGTAACAGTTTTATATTGGCCAACAAACTTAAGATGAGAAAATTAGTTTAAGAGAAGCAAGGCATCCCATATGGTATATACAGCTCTGCCTCCAAAAGTGGTGAATGACCGTACGCAATGGCACTCAAACTTGTTACTCTTGGGACCCCCTTTTACATTTACATGGGACAACACACACACACACACACACACACACACAGACCATAGTATATAAATAAAAATATTTTGTTCATGTAGTGTGCAAAAGAACTACAGAAAGAAATTGCAGAAAGAAACAACTGCAAAAAGAAAAAACACATACAATTCCAGTTTTATACCTTGATACTTTAACTTGCTGTTGTGCATTTCTTACAGACAGTATATTTTCATCTGCACATTTATGTATATTCAGATTTTAATGTTTTGTAAGGAAATAACTTTGTTCAAATTAAAATGGTTTTATTTAAGTAAATTCAATGTTTAACTCAATGCATGAGTAAATTTGACACATCTAAAACTCTGGGAAAAGGAGGAGAAGGAAAGACCAGGGCCTTCAAGCCTTGTGCCCAACTTGAGCAACTCTCACACCCCCATTTGAGAATCACTCACATTGGGGATTGAGGAAGAATGGATACATACTGTCTCCCAGTATCTGCCATCAGAGGTGGTTGCCCCACTCTGACTTCAGCCACACTTCAGAAATAATCTAATTGGACACCACTTTAACTGTTATGGCTCAATGGTATAGAATTCAACGGTATGGAAAACCAGTGGTGCCCCAACAAACTACACTTCCCAGAATTCCATACCATTGAGCCATGGCAATTAAAGTGGTGTCGAACTGGATTATTTCTTGCAGTGTAGATGCAGCCTCTGTCTAAAGATAGAACTGGTTTTTCCAGGGCAGTTGATCAGATCAATAATAGGTAACGGCACTGCCTATGTTTGTTTTTTTTTAGGGCTGTTACCTGATTAATACAGTTTTAGCTGATTAATCATGTGTGCTTTAGTCAATTGATTAATCCATTAAATTTGCATTAATCTACATGAAAGTATACAGTTCTCTGGAAAAGAGCATACTTTCTTTTGTCTTTTGAGGATGCAGTCATATAGTGCAGCAAGCAATACCTTGAAGAATGTATCCTTTATCTTATCAAGGTGTTCACTATCTGTTTTTCAATAAATACTTGGTTCAAAACTAATGATTTTCCCCGAAATGTCTTCTGCCTAATTAATTTTAATCAACCAACTTTTTTTAAAAAAGTTATGCAATGTGTCAACCATTGTGGCTTGATAAACAACAACAACAACAACAGACTTGAATCTAATGCAGGATGGGTGGTTTTAGTTCAGTCCTGGTATAGATATGCACTTGAGCACAGATTGAACGACATGTGCCAAAGTTAATTATAGTGAAGTGTTATCTTCCTCACCATATTAGCTGTCAGCAGCAATCTCATTAAAAGATGCATTTAGTACATTTATATTTTACCTAAAATCACATACATGGTTTTTCACCCCAATTTAATCCTCATAATAACCATGTGAAATAGGCTAAAGGTGCACCTGGACTGTAGAAATAGTGCATTTTGACAGCACTTTAACTGTCACTTTAACAGAATCCTGGGATTTGTAGTTTTGTGAGGCGCCAGCACTCTTTGACAGGAAGGCTAAAGACCTTGTAAAACTATAGATCCCAGGAATCCATAGGATGGAGCTACAGCACTTAACGTTCATTATTTCTACAATGTAGATGCACCCCCAGTGAAGACAGTGAATAGTCCAAGACCACCCAGTGAGCTCAAAGACTAATTAGAGATCTCAACCTAGGTCCCTCTTCCTAATCTAATCTAATCCAATCTAATGTCAATTAGTACATACAATAGAATTCAAAAATAAATGGGGATAATATGATCTATAATCTAATTCTTGTCTAATATTGTCACACTAGGTTTCTAAAAATACTAACAAATTTGATCATCTCTTTATTTAAAATTCCCAGGAATCCCTAGCACTGCATCAGGGCAATTAAATGGTCTCAGATGGATTATTTCTGCAGTATGTTTTGGAGCCCAGTAATCTCAGTGGAACTTACTTGTATTAGGCATATACATAGCTGTATTGGTAAGGTTTTTGCCTTCATTATCAACATTAGATAGAGTTGAACTGAACTGAATTGGCAAAAACTGTTTCTCAGCCATTTTAGCTGCCTTGAAACTGGCTGTTGGCTACGTCTCTCAGTTATGGCCAAGATGAAATTCCAATGAGAATCACTATACGTGTATAATTTTGTTTTTCTCAGAAAGCTTGTTCTGAGGTGCTTTTTGAAGATGGGGGAGATATTCAAAATGCATGACATCATAAAAATATCTGACTTGTTTGCTTGTTTTTCCACACATACTCTTGTACTGCATAACTCTAACCTGCAGACTTTTTTCATCTTCTTTCAGTCTCCTTCATTAGATCATATATTTGATTATGCGTAACTTACTATAGGTAAATCTATTTCTACATGTTACAAAGAAGGCACTTTATTTCTTTTTTCTCCAATACCCTAGGTGAGGGGACATTGGACTGGTTGTTGTTCAGTTTCTGCTTTGCCAATTTGCTTGTGAGATTCAGTATTATTAATCACATTTCTCAACAATCGAGTGGGATTGACTTAAGTGTTGATTACTATTCAACAATTGATCCAGTGACTTTATTCTAGTTGGGGCTAGCCATTGGATTTAGGCCCATGACTCCTCAAATTGTGTGGTTATTTTCAATAAAATTCTGATCTAATTTTAGGTCTCTCCGGTCTTTCTTAATAGGCACTGTAAAAATACATTCCTGTTATTTGTAGAGGCCAATGTGATGCAATCTTCTTCCCTATCTTGAACTTCCCTGTCTTAGAAACCTGGTTGCTCTATTAGTACCAGATAGCCAGTATAGTTTTATTCTCTCAGATAAAATGGAATAATACAGTTACAAAATGTCAATAAAATCACACAAAAATACATGCACAGTTATTAAAATAGCCAAATCGTCATCTCTTTCTGTACTATTGAATCAAGTGTGGAAGATTCTTTAAGATTAGTTATAGAAGATCAGTTGGGTAGGCCCACCGGAAGAGATCCGTCTTAAGTGCCTTCTTGAAGGCATCTAAGGTGGTGATAAGACGGATCTCTTCCGGTAAGTTATTCCAAAGTGTGGGGGCGGTGGCTGTGAACGCTTTATGGGAAGTTGTCTGGTCTTCGTATATTCCAATAATTTATGTTCTGAGAGTGGGGGGTGGATTGTGTAGGGAGAGACATTCTCTTAAGTAACTCAAGCACAAGCCATGCAGGGCTTTAAAGGTAATGACCAACACTTTTTATTGGGCCCGGAAGCTGATTGGCAGCCAGTGTAATGATTTTAATATTGGAGTAATATGGTCAGATCTAGATGTACCTGTGACCAATCTGGCTGCAGCGTTTTGGATCAGTTGAAACTTCCGAACTTGGTACAAAGGTAGCCCCATGTAGAGCTCATTTCAAGGTCCCCCTGGGCCAGGTAGGGGCACAGTTGGCGTATCAACCGACGTTGGTACCACACGCTCCTGGCCACTGCCTCCACCTGAGATGACAACTGTAGAGACAAGTTGAGGAGCACTCCCAAACTGTGAACTTCGTCCTTTAGGGGAAGTGAGACCCCATCCAGGACTGGTTGACAGATCTCCTTCCCTGGACCAGGGGTCTCTATCGCAAGCACCTCTATTTTCTCTGGATTCAACCTGAATTTGTTTTCCCTCATCCAGCAAGACAGGCATTTAGAGGAGAGATGCCATCCTTAGTCACTGCAACATACCCACCATAGTATTTGTAGCAAAAGAGAGAACTGTGTGATGGGCCAAAATAAAACAGGAATAGAAAATTAATTGTACAAAGAAATTCTATATATACTCTTCTGTATTTTAGTTAGGATCCACCATGTGTCATTTACACACACCTTTGCCATAAGGTGTAAACAAGGCAACTTTGCCCCAGTTCAGTAATGGGAGAAAGTGTCGCAGCAGGAGGAAACAAGTTTCTCTGCAGGTTTAAAATTTCCCTGAACCAGATGAGGGTGTTTAAGATGTTCAAATAATGAAATAAAATGTATTTTAAGTTGCAAATGAAATGCTGCTTAGTGGACCCAAACATGCATATCCAGTACTGCACTGTGAGTAAAGCAAACCAAGCAGATGTTCGTTATATCAAAGTGATGCTTCCCAGAGAGTGAGGGATGTGCATCTGACTCTCTATGCAAGCACAATGAATTCCTAGGCATGCTAAAACCAGGGCTGGGCAGTTGTGGCAGCACAGGGAACAAATGTTTTGCTTCTGGTACTCCCCATGAACCTCTTGGACTAGCAAAAATGCCCCCCCCCCCCGCAGCCCTAGGAACAGCCAGAAGTCCACTTCTGGGTTTTGGGTTGTTTTTTTTTAAAAGTTAAACGTTGCAGGTAAATTTCAGCAACTTATTTTTAAAAGTGAGATATTGCAGGGAAATCTCTTCCACTCTTGGATGTTGTTGTTAGCCACCTTTGAGTTGATCTCGGCTAATGTGGGGGTGTGGGGTTATGATGTTTTAACTGTTTTTATTCTTTTTTATATTTTATAATTTTATTGGTAGAATGAAATTAATAAATGTTATTATAATAAATTGATAAAACAAAATATTGATTAAATTCACCTTACAATAATATATAAAAACACTTTTACATTATATTCCCCATACATATAATATATTCCTTTATATTCCATTCTTTACTACTTTATCTAACTTTAATTCATATTTCTTTTCATCATATATTTTTCATAATTCCCCCCTTCCCCCAAGTGCTCCCCATCACCCGAGCCTATCTTCTTATTATTCTATCTCCAGAATTGTAACTCTTCCTCTGGTGGTAAAACACCTCCTTCTTTTCCTAAAACTTTTTGTACAAATGTTTTCCATATTGCTTCGAAATCATTTCTCTTGATTATTCCTCTTCTAAACTTAATTTCACTAGTTAACTTATCATTGGCCTGTTACAGACTGCCAAAATAAAGCTGCTTCGGGTCCCATTGGAGGTATGCTATTTAAATGATGCATGCATCCTAGGAATCCGGAAGCTGCACCAAAAGCTGCACTCCGGTGCTTAGGAATGGAGTGTGGCTCTGGTGCAACCTCTGGACTCTTAGGACCCATGCATCATTTAAATAACATACTTCCAAAGAGACCCGAAGCAGCTTTATTTTGGCAGTCTGTAACAGGCCATTAATTGCTATTTGCCATATCTCTCTATACCAATCTTGTATTTGTAAATCTCCCTGGTCTTTCCACTTTTTTGCTATCATTAATCTCGCCACTGTTAATAAATTTGTAATTAGATCCTTTATAACTTGGGTGCAGTTAGTTTTATCATATAAAGATAATAAAGCTATCTTTGGACAAAATTCTAAATCAATTTTTGTTATTTCTTTTATCTCTTCAAATACCATTTGCCAAAATTTCCCTACAGTTTTACAACCCCACCACATATGCATATAAGTGTCTATCTCTTGACACCCTCTCCAACATAACCTTGAATAATTCTTATTTATATGACTTAACCTTACAGGCGTTAAATACCGTTTCCAAATTATTTTATAATAATTCTCCTTTATTCGTATAGAATAAAATTTTAAATGGTGTTGATTCCAAATTTTCCCCCATTCGTGGACGTTTATTTTTTGTGCTAAGTCCTCCTCCCATGTTGTCCTAAAATAATCTTCTTTCTCATATTTTAATAATAATTTATATATTTCACTTGTGACCCCTTTCAAAGTTTCATTTGCCTCTATACTTTCTCTTTGCCTAATCAACTGTTCAAATTTTGTATATTCTCTAATCTCTCCTATATTTTTCTCATACTTCTTTGTCCATTGTTCCAGTTGAATACAATTATACCAAGTTAATTTTGATCCTTGCAATTTCTCCTTAATTTTCCCTTTCTCCCTCATAGTCTTCATCCATTCTTTTATCCTATATATTTCTTGACCTCTTACTAATTTCCCTACTTCTTCCTTTAAATTTACTGGAAAATTTTTTAGCATTATAACTGGTGTTAAAGGTGAGATAGCTGGCATTAGTTTTTCTTTATTTTTTTCCCCAAATTTCTAATATATTCTTTAAAAAGGGGTTTTCTATTTCCTTCATTTCTTTCATAGTAAATTCTTTAAAAAATATATTTTCCAATTTTTCCTCTATTCCTGTTGTTTCCATCTCTAACCAATCTAATTCCCCTTTCTCTATGATTCCATCTATAATATATCTTATTTGGTTTGCATTATAGTACAGTTTTAAATTTGGGAGACCCAAACCTCCTTCTTTTGGGGGTTTATACCAATATCTTTTATTAATCCTTGCTTTTTTATTCCCATTACAATAGTTATTCACTAATACTTGCCAATTTTTAATTTCAAAATCTGATATTTGTATTGGCAGCATCCTAAACAAAAAATTAATCTTAGGCAGAATTTTCATTTTTATTAATGCGATTCTACCGAACCATGATAATTTAATATTTTTATATTCTTCTAATTTCCTTTTAATTTCTATTCTTAATTTTTTATAGTTCTGATCCTCTAATTTGTGTAGATTTTTTGTAATTTTTATTCCTAAATATTTAATTGTGTCTTTTACCTTTATATCTATCTTTCCATCCTTTACAAATTCCTGTTCTTCCATTTTTGGATAATTGAACAACATTAGCTCTGATTTATTCCAATTGACTCTTAGTCCTGTCATTTGTCCAAATGGTTTTTCACATTATTTTTTCCAAGGGGTCTCTAATTGTTAATAGAGTGTCATCTGCAAATAAACTTATCTTATTCAATTTTCTCACCCCAGTTCCTTCCAGATTTTCATCCTCCCTAATAACATTTGCTAATATTTCAATAATTATTGCAAATAAAACCGGGGAAAGAGGGCATCCTTGCCTTGTTCCTCTAGAAATTTGTTCTGTTATTCCATCATTTATTGTTACTACTGCTGTATTATTTAAATATAACTGATCTATCAATCCTCTAAATTTTTCTCCCATACCTAATTTCTTTAACGTTATTTTTAATGCTGGCCATTCCACACAATCAAAAGCTTTATAAATATCTAATGCCATTATTCCTGCTTTCTGCTTTCTTTTCTCTATTATATTTGTTTTATTCAGTACTCTTCCTATTAAATTTGACATTTGTCTTCCTTGCACAAATCCACACTGATCATTTTGAATATATTTATATATAAACTTATTCATTCTTTTTGCCATTATGGCTGTTAATATTTTAGCATCCTGATTGATAAGGGATATAGGTCTATATGAACCTGGGTCTAACAAGTCTTTATCTGGTTTTGGAATCAGTATTATCATTGAATGATCCATGATGGTGGGATCCTTTCTCCATTTAAAATTTTATTGTATAACACTTCTAATTTAGGTATTAAAACCTTTTTAAAAGTTTTATAATATTCTGGTCCTAATCCATCCATTCTTGGTGATTTCCCTCCTTTTAATTTATCTATCACCTCTTCAATTTCTTTTTTCGAAACTGGTTGTTCCATTATTTCTTTATCCTCTTCTTCTATTTTTGTTCTCCAATTTTTCTCTATATATTTCTCAATTTTGTCAATTGAACTATCCCCTGCTGTATATAAATCTTTGTAGTATTCTTCAAATATCCTTATCTTTTCTTTCATCAGCATACATTTTCCCCCTGTTTTATCCTTTATAACCCCTATAAGATTTTTCTCTTTCTTTTTTTGTATTAATCTTGCTAACATTTTTGAATTTTTGTTACTATATTCAAAAAACTCCCTCCGTAAATATATCAAATTTTTCTGGATCTGATCTATTTCTATCTTCTCTAATTCCTTTCTTTTCGCTTGCAATTTTATATATATATATTTACTTCTATTCTTTATATTATCCTTATTTAATTTTCCAATTTCCATTTCCAGTTTAATTTTCCTCTCTTCCTTTTGTCTCCTTACCTTGCATGTTTCCCTAATACAAATCCCTCTTGCCATTGCTTTCATAGTATCCCATAATAAAGCTTGAGAAATCTCTTTATTATTAATATCCCATATAACCTGCCATTCTTCCTCTATTTTATTCACTATTTCTTTATTATTAAGTATGCTAGTGTCTAACCTCCATCTTTTTGCTTCTCTATAATCTTTTTTAATTATGAAATCCATGTTTACTATTCCGTGATCTGTAACTTTTATTCCTTCTATTTCACTATTTAATACCCTTGACATCATATTTGTGGATACAAAAATGAGATCTATTCTAGAATAATTTTTATGAACTGCTGAATAGTAAGTATAGTTCTTGTCATCTCCTTTAATCAATCTCCATACATCTTTTAATTCTTTCCTATTCATTATCTTGTTCAAAGGTGTAATCTTATTAAGTCTGTCCCTTATTGTTGGATCTGATTTATCTTTACACTTATCCATGACCACATTGAAATCTCCTGCCATAATTGTATAATCTCCCTGCATATCCTCCATTTCCTTAAATACTTTTTCATAAAATTCCATTTGATTTTCATTTGGAGCATACACATTTACCAACAAATAATTTTCTCCCCCCATCGTTCCTTGCACCAATACAAATCTTCCTTTTTCATCTGACTTAACTTTTAGTATATCAAACCCACATTTCTTAGATATTAAGGTTGCTACTCCTCTTGCTTTAGAAGTACCATATGCTTTTTCATATGTGGCAACCCAGTTCATCTTCAATTCCGATGATCCTGATTTTGCTTGGTGCGTTTCCTGAATAAAAAAAAATCCGCTTTCTGTTTTTTCATTAATGATTCAGTCCTTTTCCTTTTAATTACAGACCCCAGTCCTTTCACATTTAATGTTGCTATCCTTATTTTGTTATCCATGTTGCTATTCTACGTCTTCTATCTAGGCTCTTCAGTGCACTACCCCTACAAACATTTCCCCCCTCCCTCCCTCCCTCCCTCCCTCCCATCCCTCCCCCCCTTCCCCATTTATCCACCTATCCCTTCTTCCCCTCCTCCATCCCCAAGGTCTTAGACCTCGCCCATGGCTTCTATTAGCCCTCCAGGAGGGGGGGGGAGAAAGAAGCCATCTCTCCGATGTGTGGTCCATTTCCTCCTCCTGATTGTTTATTATTAATCTCTCCTGTCATGTCCTTTCAAGAAGAAGAAGAAGAAGAAGAAGAAGAAGAAGAAGAAGAAGAAGAAAGAGAAAATTATAGAATAGCAAAAAAGTCAACATCCTTGTCCTTGTTTTCTATCATTCCTTGGCTCCTCCAGCTGCACCCTTGTCACTCTCTCCTCCTTGCTTGGTCAGATCCAATTGCTCCAACAGCTGCAATCCTTGCTCCATAGAGAAAATCTTGTGCTGCTTTCCTTTCCATTGAAATTTCAAAAATACAGGATAGCCCCAACTGTATCTTATTCCATTTTTTTGCAGAACTGCAATATAAGGCTTAATGCTTCTTCTCCAACTAATAGTCTCTGGACATAAATCATTGTACATTTCAATTGTGGTGGTTCCATATTTCAGTCCTCCTGAGAGTTTCCTGATTTCTTTCATTAACTGATCTTTCTTGTAAAAACTTGTTATTTTCATGATTACATCTCTAGGGGTCAAGCCCCTTTTACCTGTTGATGCTCTGTGCAGTTGTTCCACTTCCTCCTCTGCCCAAGTCATCTGAGGGACAATGCTTTGTAGCCATTTAAGGATTTCCGTTTTTAATGATCTGGATGTTTCATTTGGCAACTCAGGAAAGCCTCGAATGCGAATATTATTCCTTCTGTTACGATCCTGCAAGTCAATAATTTTCCTTTCCAGCTGATCCAATCTGGTTGAATGTTCCAAAGTTATTTTTTGTTGATTTTTCTGTTGACTTTGTATTAATTGGATTTTTTTTATCCACTTGTTCAATTTCTTTTGTAATAGTCTGAAAAGATTTGTTCATTTCACCCATAATTGTCTTAGTTATAGTTTCTGTTAAAATAGCATTATTTTTGATTATCAACTCATTCATAGTTTCAAAGCCCTTGTTTTGGTTTTCAGTGAGCGTTTTTTCTAACCATATCTTTATTTCTTCTTGTTTTGGCTCTGTTCCCGGAACTTCGCCCTGTTGTTTGGGTCTAGCTCCATTTTTTCCCACCTCCTCCATAGATGTTGTCTTTCTCATTTCTTTATTACAAGTTCCAAGCTTCTCTTGTGAACTTATTCTTTGCAAACGACTATAAGCCTTGTCAGAAGGGTGTCGTTTAGACTCTCTTCCCCAGTTTATCACTGTTTGTTTGAGTTCCTTTTTTTTTCTTTTGGCTTTTAGACATCTACCAGCAATCCAAATGTCCACTCAGCTGACAAGCCTCTAGCCAGCAATGCCGTATGTAAGATTGCTGTTTATTTCTCTTCCTTTCCTTTAATACTTTAATTAAACAATTCCAATCTGCTCTCTTCCCTTTCCAATATATTTATTTGCAGTTACTCACAGTTTTTTTTTCCTCATTAGGAGAGATTTTTTTAGCTTTTCAGGCTTTGCTTTCAGGAGCGGTCGATCTTAGCTGCTCACACCATCGCTCCTGGCTCCTCCCCAAACTGTTTTTATTCTTGTTGTACACCGCTGTGATCTTTGGAATAGA